>NC_088870.1:32562899-32720749 GCF_032884065.1 Artemia franciscana
GCATTTTTTCCACTTTTCAGATTAGCTTTTCAAAAAATCATTTGCAGTTGTCCGGTAATCTTATTTCAAAAAAATCTGTATAGCCTAGACAGATCGCATATAGTAGCTCAACAGCTCTGTTTCAATTGAAATTATAATGGTTTGATAGATAGGTTTCATGAAAACTATTACGTAACTTAATATTTCCGCCTATGTATATTCTAAACAATAACAAGCCTATTGTTTTCTCATTCTAAACAGATCGTGTGTAATCTAATTAGCCTACATTGTGGAATGACTTGAATGTTAATTATTCATTAATATTCCCTAACGAAAATATATGTACTTTCGAAATAAATATTAACATTCGACCTTCTATTTTTGAACCTTTCAATAGCCTACATGTCATAGAAGACTTTTATTTATAATGTTCAATTGTCTGTGGGAGGAAAAAGAACGGAAAAAACACGTAACGCTGCTGTTGTAACCTTGATGCATATTTTATTTTTCACTATAATTTTGACAGGCGACATAATTCTCATAAAATAATAATAATTCATTTGTAACTCACGGTATCAAGGCCGTATCCAGGGGGTTTGACCCCCCCCCCCGAAATGTTTGTTTGACCCGTAAAAACGTAACAAAAATTTATATAAACAGATTTTGTGTGCTTTTTTTGACTTTTTTAAATAAACCCTCCTCCCCTCCGAAAAAATCTTATGTAAAAAATATATTATGAAAGAGGGCTGTCTCCTCCTCAATGCCCCCTCTCCTTACGCTAAAGTTTGACACTTCCTCATAAATCTACTGTTTAAAAAAAAATTAAGCGTAAAGAAAGGGTGTTGAGGAGGAGACAGCCCGTTTTGATATATGGAATAATTTCTATTCGTTTTCAGTTTTGATATTGCTCCTTACTTTCATTTAGAAGAACTTGTTTTTATATTTAATCAACTATAGGAGTGACATTTCAGATTAAGTTGAAAGCAGGCTATATTTTAAATTAATGTATCATTGAATAGCCTACATTTAACAGAGAGGAATGAAGCTTTTCAAAGCGTTAATTTTGTTTTTTTAAAGTTTGTTTTGGTTTGGTTGTCATGGAAAATTTCAGGTTCATTTTCAAATAAAAAGTATTGTTAAATTTGAATAAACAGCTCTTTCAAAGGAAACTTTATTTTTCTATGTATTAGGGGAGAAATGTTCTTTTTTTTATTTCCTTTAGTTAGATTTGGCTGGGGATATAATGGTGTAACGGCTGAAAAATATTTATAAATACTTCATAGGTAGACCTTGCACATACAGAGATTAAGATCCATTCGACCTGACCCCCCCCCTGAAAAATCAAAATGTGTAATAATTTTCCTAGATTTCACCTGTGTACAGGATTTTGAAGAATCACCCCTCTACGCCTGCGTATACACACAAAGGATATGTCTGAATTGCACACAACGTCAAAATACGCGAGGGAAAATCTGTTATTGAAAACTATGTTTATATTAACTTTTGTTTGTTTCTTAATTTGTTCTTTCTCAGCAGATTGTCTTTTAGCTTGAATTTATTTTTCAAAATGTTTGTTTTATTGTAATTGACTGTCAATTTTAACACTAGGAGAAAAAAAAAACGAATCTTTAATCAGTCCATTAGAAGCAACTCAATTAATTTAGATACTAAATTTAAGAACAAGTTTTATTCAAATGAAAGTAAAGGCTAACACTAAAACTAAAAAAACAGAAATTGCTCTTTAAATAAAGGGTCCCACTGAATCCCCCTTTTCTTTATTTAAATTATTCTCTTGGGAAGCATGGCTAGTTTGTACAATATTACGACATAGTTTGTGTGCTATCATTAGAAGTTATCAGTTTCATTTTTGGAAATGAAAAAAAAGTTCAAACCTCAATAAACAAACATCGACAAAAGCCAGTTAAAAAAAATTAAATCAATATGAAAAAACGATAGAATAGATATAAGAATTATTAAACTTAATAGGCCAGTAAAGAAAAAATCAACACGAGAAAAAACTACTAAGAATGAAAGTAATTTTTTTCGGGGGGGGGGAGTTACTGCTTATTTAAGTAACTATAATATTAAAGACGCTAAAAAAAGCTATAAAAATAACTATACTAAAAAAAGCTTCTGTTTTTTTCAATTTAAATTTTATTCCATCCCGGTAGTTTTGTAATATTAAATGTTTGATAAAATGGATTATAAAAAGCACAGCAATGTCATTGTAAAAAAAAACACACATCCTAAATACACAGGGATAATTTTTTTTTTCCCAATTTAGGATAGAGGTTGAGGGGCTGGGTAACAAATCATTTCAAAAGAAGGCTGCCACTGAGAGATTCGCAGTAACCGAAGGTCTACTTTTAACTAATCACAAGGTGAAAAAAAAATCCCAGGATATCAAATATTAAGACTTAAATACGACTTGAATGTTCTTGTCTATGGTACACAATTTACAAAACTTACAAACTAAACTTAATACAAAACTTAAGAAAAAAATATGGTTTCAATAAGTAGATGTTACAATGTAAAAAGATGATAATGAGGAAGACAAGAGGAGGAATCATGACAGAAGAGCTAGAAGAAGAACACGAAAAAGAAGGAAAAAAGGTAAAAAGCCAAGGAATATTTTTACTTTTTCAAGATCTGAAGCTAAGGACGAAAATTGGTGGAAAATATAAGAAAAAGTTGCTCTCGATGAACAGATACCACAATGTATAAAAATGGTATAGAAGAAGAAAAAAGGAGGTAATATAATGCGCAAGTTTGAGGAAGAATAAAAGAAAAGAAGCAAATAGATAGATTGAAGAACAACTGTCTCTTGAAGCACAGCCACTGGAGTCAAAAAATTTTAAAATTCTGTTTTGGTTTGTAACATTTGTTGCTGATTCAGTATGTATACATTAGTTCTCAAACAATCCGAAATACAAATACCACCACATATTGTGAACAAACTAATGATTTTTAAGGGACAACCTATCAACACAACAGGTGGTAACTGTTTTAAATGCAATTGTATTTCTACCACCCATGTCCCAAACACTAATCTGAAAAGAAGTGTATTTCAAACTGTTGATTCTATATGCAAATCGGGATTAATGAACCGCAGCATAGCAAAAGCAATTTACTAAATGTAGACTATTACCCGAATGGTGATATACTAAAATGATAGAAGGCTCTTTTTAATTGCGATTTGTTCCAGCTTTATTCAGATTAATGGTGTTTTTTTAAACGTGGGTGATTGGCAAGGCTGAGGATGATAAGCTTGATGCTTTCCGAGAGTAGTTGTCTAATGACACTTTTAGGCAGTCATTTGACTCACTGTAAAACGAACGATAAACTGTGCTAAAAAGTGGTTCTATCCCAATTTCTTGGACTATACCCGAAAATAGGTTAAGATTAAACGTTTTACTGATGATAAATTGCCAAAAACCGTTCTTTTTGGTCATCCCGCTGGGACTAACTAAAAATGTGGTTCAATCCCAATTTATGTTAGATTAATATGACACTTCTTACCGATGACAAATTACCAAAAACCCTTCTTTTTGGTCATCCACCTGGGATGAACAAAAAATGTAATTCTTTTAACATTTTGTAAAAAATGCAAGTCTTTACCCATTTAATCATTAGGTTTCAAACATTCGTCTAGGCTTCGGTTGAATGAATTTACAAATACTCTTGCCGAAAAAACCTCCTCAGGGCGTCCGATCAAATAGTATATGTAGCCCCCCAAAAAGTGGGTGTTTACTTGGTCGGTTCTTGGGTACTTTCGCCTAGACATTTCTTCCTTTGGATAATCTGAGCTAGATGTGTGTTTGTGCAGTTGTCTTGTTACCTCAATAAATGTTGGCATAAGGAGAGAAAGGTCTTCAGAAGGAGATCAGTTCATTTAATTATAAGAGTAAGTCATTTACATCACACCAAGCGCTTATATAGAGGAATGATTAAACAGAATGAAAGGGGGCTTTCGGAGCAAAGAGTTACTCCCGGCTTTCTAGTGCAAGAGGATCAAATCAATCAAAGTGGGTTCTTCCAAGAGAGATAAGCCGTCAAATCAATAAGCAGGAGATGAAGTTAATCTTAATAGTAAGTTCAAGATGACTGCACACAAGACCTTCGACCAGGAGATTAGATAAGTCTTTTTTTGCTGGGTAAAAGCTGACCATCCAAGCTACAGACCATTCTTTAACCTCCAGCAGATCTGCTTGCCAGGCATGTGGACTTAACGACATGTGAGACGGCTACATGGGCTGTTGTGCTGTCGACAAAGTGTCTAGAGGTTCTGCCAAAATATTCTCCATGTCTTTGATACGTTAAAAATGTCACAGTGGGAGATTTTCCATAAAAAAACACCACAGGAATTGTTTACAAATAATTTTAGGTACTTATTTGGCCAACCGTGTATGAAACAACAAGCTATTCGAAAAATGTGATCCTATACCACTTTCTAGGGCTACAGCCAAAGAGAGGTTGAGATCCATAGGACACGTTTTAGAAATGATGGATGACAGATTGCCAAAGATTGTGCTTTTTGGCCATGTATCTGGGGCTATACGGGAATCAATTTCGTCCCCAAATGGGGTAAAAGAGGTATTAAGGAAGTAGGTCGAAGGAAACTGGAATTTCTTGGAAAGGGGCATATAGTGCAGCTTTGAATTAATTTGGGTGAATTAGGAATGTGAGCAGAAGTGTTACCCTGGGTGGCTTGGTACTCCAGTGAGCTTCTAGAAGTAGTATTAGTAGCATTGAGATGTCTTTGGAGAAGAGTGTAATCCGGTACAATTCTTTGACGAATCTCCGCTAATGCCAACAGACTATGGCAGGGAAATTTGGCAATAAAAATACATTTTCCACATTCTGCAGGATTACAAAGAATAAAACTCTGGTTTCATCCCTGATTTCTGGACATACGACAGAAAATGGAAGAAGGTGGGGGGGGGGCAACACAACTTGTAAGTAATTTTTATTTTTCCTTTGTCATAAAAATGTCCCTTAAGTCTTTCTGATCTTGAGAATAGTGAATTTGAGGTATTTCGGGAATGATTTTTTTGTGTTTTCGTAGTTCAGAATGCAACAATAAGTTTGAAAATTACGGCTGAGAAGAATAATTTGCTTAGACTATGAATGTATTGGGATGAAGGGGTAATTTTAGGTATCGATAAAATAGATCAAAATAGATTCAAATTTTTAGATTGAGTTTCCATTGTATTTTTGGGCCAGAACATCCTCCATGCATAGAAGATACCACACTCCCCAAAATCTATATTAAAGGTTCTCAATTTACGGACTATGGAGTTGACTAAGGATTTTTAGCTTAAAAGAATATTTTGTAATATTCAATGAGAAAAACGATTTAAAATAGGAGCAAAAATTTGTTTTAATTATTATCTTCTTCCTGAAAAAAGGACGAAAGAAAATATTGTCTTCATTATTTTTCTCTTAAATTCAGCATTGTTTCTTAGAGTAGCTAATTTTAAACATTTTTTTTTTCATTTAAACAAACCCATAAGTTTATTTGCTTTCTTTTAAATGGACCAGCAGTTTTAAAAGCGTGACACGCCTTTTATTTTTGAAGGCGAACAAAGTTATAAAAAAAGGGCTTGAGGGAATAAGAATTGGCCCAAGGCACTCAAATACGTGACACTTGAGAAAAATGCCATTCGTGTGTAAAACTATCACGGTCTTAAGGGAAGAGTTTTCAACTAAGAAACTGGGAGCAGAAAAAGGAAAAAAAAACTCGCTGCGTCGAGGAATCTCCTAATCTTTCCTTTAGCATGAAACTGGTAGTTAGTAAGGGGACTTTCGATTTCTGTTATGAATTGAAGTGGCAAGTAAAGACTTAGGAAATACTAAGTGGAAATTACTAATGAAAGCGATAATTAGAGACGGAGATACATTTATTAAAAAAGCTAACAAACACTGTTCGCCTTTGAAAAGGGCAAGCAAGGTTATAAAACCACATTTCCACCGATCAACTCAGCACACAAGAAACTCAATTGATGAAGGAAGAAAGGAAAAAAAACGAAAAAGAGGAAAACACAAGAAGAAGATAAAAAACTAAAACTTAACAGCAGAGAAAATTGGAATAAATACCTTGAATAGAATGACATCCTGGAGTGGGCTTCACATCAAGTTCACTCACGAGATAAAAGCAACTTCTTTGCCCGTGGCTTGAAGGTCGGAAGACTTGGCGCATTTTCCACACGCTAGGGCAATATATTCCAAACATGGGGACCATAATGGGGTATAACAAATTATGCCCGAGTGGTTCTTCTAAGCTAATGAGTTGACTTATCAGCTTCTCTTGAATTATAATCATGATGATCTCTCTTAAAAGTAAAAAGGTTTTCAAAAGCAGGGGTAAGTGATTATAAACTAGATAATTAACTTATAGTAAGATAATTAACTAGAAAAGCTTATGGCTTACTCTGGTTTTGTTCCAGTACAATAAATTAAAAAAGTCACATGGCTAAGAAGCTTTAGTCACACCCTTGCAATTTGATAAATGCATCCCTTGTGTAAATAACAGCTATTTGGGGAGGAGATGGATTGAATTTATTCTTGAATATTCCAGTAAATGCTAGAAGTTGCAAACTAAAAAACCCTGGCCTCATCAAAAAAGCAGATTTTAAAGAGATCTTACATTTCATTGACACACTCAGGGATACGATTTCCCAGTCTGGGTCTCAAGAATCTCACGAATTCTGTGGAGTTTTTGATTTCTGAGAGTTTTCATATAAAATCCCTTGTTTTTGGATTTTCGATAAATTTTATCCCCACCACCTATCGAAGCCCCTGTTGTCCAGAAGATTTAATCTCTCAGTCGTTCTGACGTCGTCAGTAGAATGTCTGTTGACGCGCAATGGTCGAGATCTTAAAAGGATGTGTGGACCCGAAGCTATTTTGCCACTTGCGAAGCGCTTATTTTCAGTTGGACGGTTGATAGCCCAACCGACTCTAGCTCTGGAATCTGATTAGAGCTAGATTAAACTTAGGTATTGAGATTCCTGGGGTGGGCTTCACCCTCCACAGAAGGTTACAGTCATCCTGATATGAGGGAACCATATCCAGAGGCACATGCTCAGCAGACAAACCAGACGAACAATGGTCTGACAGCCTGTCCGAGTTCCTAGTGACGTCAAGCATCAGACCGAGCCAAGTACAAACACTCGCACTGGACCGAAGTGGATGGAGGATGTAGACGTCACTCTACACCGAGCAGTGTCTGGCAGGAGACCTAAGTCCTCCGCCTATCCAAAATAGATTCCTCTACAAGTGCCATTGGAGAGGAATTGACAAAGAAGGCCGCAGTAAATCCTGTGTAAGTCGCTGATCAGTGTTCGTCGCTATAATACGTTTTTTTTTAATTCATTACCAATAAATTTGGCAAGACCACCAAAATAAATAAATTCACCGAAGTCGTCCAGATAAATTCATCAGTAGCAGCGTAGGGTTGTTTTTTGTTTTTTTTTATATTTATTAATTTTTTTTAATAGGTAGTTGCACTAAGGCGTCCATTACAGAATTTACGAGTACAATTACATTTTTTCAAATAGCCTGTACATTGTCAATATTATTTCCGATAAGTTAAATTTGAACAGTTATGAATTTTATGAGTTTACTGGCTGAGTTTTATGCCAAGTAATCAGGTTAGGCTACGTGCTTTAAAGATACATTCTTTAAAGCCAAATGACACGAAACTTATTTGGCGTACTTTTGTTATATCATTCGTTTTCAGTAAAGTGCAAACGTTGCAATAGGCTTTAAGTTTTTACGGTTAGAGAAGTGATAAAAAACCAACTGACTGGTGATATTTCCCTATATTTGTAGGATTCTCAAAAACTGGCGCTTTACTGAAATACAAATCCCACGCTACAAAACTGGAATAGAAACAGACAAAATCCTTAAGTGGTAGAAGAAAACCAAATAATAATTCATAAAGCTCTCAATCGTTTTTTACCGGCCATGAAATCAGCACATTTTACGACACGATTTTAACTCTCTAAAAAAAACTTTAGAATACATGATTTTCAGCAAAGCGCTAGTTTTTCATTTCACCAGATTGTTTGAACTGTTTTTCAAAAATAAGTTGAGTAAACCGCCAAGAAGCAATTTTTGTTCGCTTTAAGTTCGCTTTCGTTCTTTACTTTCATCTGATATTTTGTGCTTTAAAACGAATTTTTTATGTACATTAGCTTCTAAAAACACTGAAAATTAATCTTACAAAACAATCTTTTTAAAACTTAGGCGAAGAGGCCTAAGAAGTTAACTTGAGTTTTTTTTCTAAAATTGGGCACAAAATATTGGTCTAGCTTTGTAAAAAAAAAAAGAAAAAAAAAACCGAGATTTGTCACTAAAGAGTCCATTGGGTATTTTTCCTTGGCATCTTTGGTAGTTTTAAGGGAAGGAGGGAGGATGCGTCGACCAAATTTTACGATACAAATTGATGTATAAAAGTTTTAATTTCTGAAAACTCAAGGTTCTCTGTCACTGTGGTTTTTATTTTTATTTTCCGAAGTTTTAAATATAAAAGAAAACATTTGTAATATAATTCGATTTCAATAGAGTGCTAATGGTGCATTGAAATTTAGATTTTTTTTTGGTCAGGGGAGGGGTAAGGGGAGATACTCCTGTTTGTAGTGATTTTTGTTCGTCTGAGTTCAGCATTCAATTTTGATTTTTGCTAGTTTTAAGTTTAAATTGTTCAATTATATTATATTACCTGTAATCTGTATTTCTGGTCGTTTTTCGTTACGTTTATTATTTAATAGTAATTTCTGCTGGTTTGGGCTTTGAATTATTGTAGAAATTTATTTCTGCTGGTCTTAAGTTTCATATGGCTCCTTGAAAAGTTTTTTCTTAAATTAACTTTTTTTTTTATTTTTGATTGCCAGAGTTTCAAGCGAGAGAGACAAATGAAAAACTAACAAATTTATTAACAAAAATCAACAGGTCAACACAGATACACACACTTCTCCTCCATCCCAATGTCTTCAAAGCCTCCCTCTTTACATTCTCAAATGAAGTTGCCATTTCCTTTAAATCTTTCTTATGACATCCTCCCACCCCAACTGCGGACAACCTGCTTTTGTTTAGCCCTAGACGGTTGGCCGAAAAGGCAATCTCTCATCATTCATCCCCAGAACGCGCCCTAGCCATCTCAACCTTTCTCTCATTATTACCTAAGAAAGAAATATTAAACTACATTTTTGTGTAACCTACTGTTTGAAATACGGTCAGTCAGCCAGGTACCCAGAACAACTCGTAGGCCATTTCTCTGGAAAACATCTAGTAAATCTTCATCTGCTTTTTTGAGCGCCAAAGCTTCGGGGCCATATTTGATCACTGTCATCACTGTAGCAACTCATATTCTAATCATGGTTTGCAGACTTATCTTCCTTTTTTTCCAAACTTTTTCGACTGTGAAGAAAAACCCTAGGCCTTGGCTATTCTACTTTTAGTATTATCACTGATCCCGCCGTCTTTACTAATAATGCCACCAAGGTTATTGAAGCTGTCCACCTGATCAATATTTTCATTATTCAACGTCACCTTATAATCTTCACTTATTCCTAGCCTTGGTGACTTAGATTTCTTAACATTTATTCTCAAACCTATTCTAGCACTCTGAACTCGCAAAACCTCTAAAAGTTCATTCATTTCGCTCACACTTTCATCTTGAGTTCTTAAATCATCAGCATAATATAAGTAAAGGAGAATTTTTCCCTCCCCATTTGGTTCCGTGGTCTCCCATTGCTTTTACTGTGCCTCTTAAGATAAAATCCATCAAAACAAAACAACCCTAGAACACAACCCTGCTTAACTCCTGATTTAATACGAAATCAACTGCCAACCTCATTTGCTACCTTAACCGCAGCAATGTTATTCTCGTACATAGCACTCGTCACTTTAATATATTAAATATGAAAAAAGAGTTTTTCCAACTGAAAGTAAGGAGCGATATTAAAACTTAAAACGAACAGAAATTACTCCGTACATGAAAGGGGCTGTTCCCTCCTAAACGCCCGCTCTTTACCCCAAAGTTTGACCCTTTTTCACAACCATATTTTTTATAACAATAAAAAAAAACTTTAGCGTAAAGAGCGGGGTGTTTAGGAGGGAACAGCTCCTTTCATATACGGAGAAATTTCTGTCCGTTTTAAGTTTTAATGTCGCTCCTTACTTTCAGTTGAAAAAACTTTTTTTTTATTTAATTTCTGAACGCTTCCGAATGAATACTTGTTTTGATTTTGGCTCTTCGCACATTAATAATTAAAACGAAATTTGCATTTTAATCTTTTTGTGGCTAAATGGCTTTCTCATAGTTTTTATCGGACGATTTAGAGAAAAAGGGGTGGGGTAGGAGGCCTATTTGTCCTCCAATTTTTCGGTTTAGGCAGCTGGAACTTTTAACTCTTTTATGAACGACTTTATTAGTAATAAATATACGTAACTTACGAATTAACTTAAATAAAGAGCTTCTGTATTCATATATTTTTATTACGTATATAAGAGGGTTCGACCCCTGGTCAATACCCCGTTCTTTACACTAAAGCCTAAATTTTATCCCAATTCTTCAAGAATGACCCCTGAATCACAAATGTCGTAGAATTAATAGTTGAAATTATAAAAAATACTTTAGCGTAAAGAGCGAGGTATTTAGGAGGAGATGAACCTCCTCACATGCGTAATAATTTATGTTCGTTTTAAGTTTTAATCCTGCTTAAGAGTGCTAGAAAATTATGTGTCCCCTTCGTGGAATGTCTCTTCCCCGACAATAAATTCTCCACGGAAAGGTCATCCCACATAATCTCCTCCCCTCTATTCCCCTCCCCTCGACCAGATAAAAATCCCCCTGAAAACGTATGTAAACTTCCCAATAACCATTTCTATGTGTAAAAATGGTCAAAGTTTGTGACTTGCAGCTCCTCCCTCAGGGACTGTGGGGGAGTAAGTCATCTCCAAACACGTAGTTATTAGGTTTTTCGACTATGCTGAACAAAATGGCTATCTCAAAATTTTGATCCGGTGACTTGGGGAAAAATGAGCATGGGAAGGGGCCTTAAAAAGGGCACTAGAACTTGTAATTTCCGTTAGAATGAACACTTTCGTGACATTCTAGAACCACTGACCCCTGAAAAAAAATATTAACATGCACCCGTGATCGGTCTTCTGGCAAAAAATACAAAATTCAACATTTTTGTAGATAGGCGCTTGAAACTTCTACAGTAGGGTTTTCTGATACGCTGAATGTTATGGTGTGATTTTTAAAAGATACTATGACGTTTAAGAAGTGTTTCCTCGTATTTTCCAAAATAAGCCAATTTTCTCAGGGTCCTAACTTTTGCTGGGTAAGACTAAAATTGGTGAAATTCATTTATTTAAAATCAGCATAAAAATCCGATTATTTGATGTATATATTAGCATCAAAATCCTGTTTTTTAGGGTTTTGGTTACTATTGGGCCGGGTCGCTCCTTACCAAGTTACTACGTTACCGCACTCCATTACCACGAACTCTTGATTTGTCTGGTACACCATGCAAGGATTAAACCTCTGCTAAAGCTCTTCTATCAAAAGAATCGAACGCTTGCTTATAATCTACAAAACTGAGGACGAAAGGTGTTTAATAACTCAGGCAATTCTCAATTATTAACCTAAGAGTGAAAATTTGGTCGACACATCCTCTACATTTTCTAAAACCGCACATTTTTTTGTCTTAAAACTTTGTCTACAGCATCTATCAGTCTAAAAAGTAACATATTACTAAGTAATTGCTACCTACAGAGACCAAACTGATGCCTCGACAATTGCCACACTCACTATCATCACCTTTCTTATACAGTGGTTTAACTGAGACTTTTCTAAAATTTCTGGGTATTTCCCTTTATTCAAAAATCCTATTCATATTATTCAGTAGCTTATTTCTAACCTCAGAGCCGTCATGTTCAAGAAACTCATTTACCCCACTATCAGCACCTGGACCCTTATTATATTTAGTCTTCTTAGTAAGGCGCTAATTCTTTCTCAAAATAAATATTCCTTCACATCTAAGGTATCAACAAACTTTTTCATTTCCCTCTATATCTTTTCCTATCTTTCATTTCCCTGTAGATGCAACCCTATCTCGATTTAGCACATTCTCAAAATGTTCTGCCCATCTCTCTTTAACTCTTTCCTTATCACCAATTGTGGTCCCGTTCCTATCTTTAACTGGGACAAGCCCAGATTGACTACTCCCTCTGAGTTTACTCAATAAAATCTTAAAAACAACAGGACCAAAAGCTTTATTAAAATTTATGAAAGTTGAAAGCACTAACTCACCACGTTCAAGCCCAGAGATAAAAATATTCTGTGAAATGGTGGACTGTATGTATTATAGAATGGCTTTTCCCGAATCCAAACTGTGTTTCAGCGAGAACTACATATAAGTTCAGGTGATTATATAATCTTCTGTGCATATCCTTTTCATACAGCTTTGAAAACAATGATAACATCGAAATTGGTCTCTAGCTAGAACGATCTGTTTTAAACCTCCTTCATGCAAAGGGATGACCGTCTTAATAACTGTTTCCTTCGGGATGACCGTTTTTAACCGATTTCTTTTAATCATGAAGCACACTAAACTTTTTCAGTGACAAGCTAATCAAATATACAAGACAGGGCCACAAATATGCAATTTTCTTAAGTTTATCAATATCCCATATTTCAACATCGAATTTCTCAGCATCAAAGTTTCATCAAAGTTCATAAAACATCAAAATGGTATTTTTTCGACATCGAAGTTTCAAAGTTTACTATCCCTCTCAACATTTCCTGAAAGTAATCACAATTAGATGTAGTAGCAGAGTCAAGTAGTCACAGTCATAGGTGTAAGTTGTCGCAGTCGGAAGTAGTCACAACCAGTGGTATATGTAGCCACAATAACAGTAGTAGTAGTGGCCCGGAAAATTTCAAGTTAATACCCTTAACCCTTCCTAAAATATTGCAGATACACCATTTAGGTAACTTGAACACAGATAGTTTATTTTAATACAAATACCCCTCAACATTTCCCGAAGCTTGACGTCAATACCCTTGGCCTTCTCGAATACACCCAGGATTAAACATTTCTCCCTTTCCCAAAGATAAATCCTGCATGTAAAAAATTGAAAACTTGCATTATTTCATTCTTTGCACCAGAGCCTTTGGGGGCTTAGCATCCCCAGTCGCATAACTATAAGAAGTTGTGACTGTTTTGAATGAAATGGATTTTTATGATTATATCAGTGATTAAGAGGGCATCTAAAGGGATAAGATATAGGAGGGCTGTCTTCCCTCCGCACCTTTTTCAACATTTCTCTCGACATGCCTTAAAAAATTTCAACTTAATACCATTCGCCGTTCCTACGATGTTGCTTTTGTGTCCTTTTGGAAACTCTCTTGTTTTGATTTTGTTTGATAATCCCCTCAACATTTTTATAAGTTTTACCTTAATAACTTTCAACAGAATTAGCCAACCTTGTATGTAAGCAATGGGCAACTTATATGACTTACAATACTTGCCCAAGGTGCTGTGGGGGGTTAAACCATTCCCAAAGGCATAGTTATTTGATTTTTCCCCTGTTTTGAACAAAATGGCTATTTCAAATTTTTTTTATCAGATATCTTTGGAAGTAGGGCAGCTAAAACCAGAATGATAGGGGACGAGTTGTCCTCCAACCACTGTTTAACATCCTCCTCAACATAGCCTGAAAGCTTAAACTTAATACCCTAAGCCGTTCTTTAGATATTACTGATACGCCTTTTTGATAAACTGGATGCACAGAGTTTCAATTGGTTTAGTTTAACATGCCCTCAACATTCCCTGAAGTTTCACTTTAATACCTAGAGCCTTTTCAAAGGCACCCACAATCAAACGGTCCTCCCTTCCTAATGATAAATCCAGCATATAAAAAATGGTAAATCGCATAATTTACAACCCTTGCCCCAGGGGCTCTGGGGCGAGGGGGGTACTGTGTTCCTAGGTGCAAATTTCAGAGACCTTTTGACTCTTTTGAACTGTAAATAATGGTCAACTTGCATATCTTACAACCCTTGCCCGGATGCTTTGGGGTTTTGTCAATCCGAAGGTATAGTTATTTGAACCTTCGAGTGTTTTGAACAAAATGGTTGTCTCAAAATTGTGATTAGATACATCTAGGAAAAAATGGCGTGGGGGGCTGGTTGCCCTCCGATCACTTTTGAATCTTTAAAAGGGCAGAAGAAATTTTGTGTTCCAATCGAATGGGCTCCCACTGCGGTTTATACGACCACCCCTTCTATATAAAGTACCTCTGGAAAAAGAAAGATATTAACAAGTAATAATGCATGGAAGCCTTTTGGCTATTTACTGTAGGCAACGGTTGCCTCTGATTTAATTTTCTTTTCTAATACCCTTCAAATCGCATTGTAATTGTATTATCCTCCTTTTTCCCCTACACCTTTCTATTTTCCTTTTATTAAGGGAAAGTAGCCAAAATAGGCTAATTGTATTCGATAAAGCAATTCTAAGCACTTCGAAAGTTTCAACCGTGCATTAGCTTTTCGTAAAAACTGGAAAAAATAGGCCCTATTTCAACAGGGCCAAACATACCTTAGGGGACACATGAAAGGTTTGTTCTCTTTCAAATATACCGGTAAGGAAAGACTAAATTGGACTTGTAAAGCTAAATCAAAGCGTATTAATTAGAAAAATAAAGTTCCTGGGATTCAGAGGCACTAAATCAGATTGTTATTTAGTTGACAATGCAATAAATGGTCGACAATGCAAGACAAATCTAATAGTTTTCAAAGTTCCAACTGTACATTAACTTTTCGCACAAACTGAAAAAATAAGACTTGTTTTAATTGTGCCTGATTATACCTTAGGGATACCTGAAATGTTTATTGTCTTTCACACGTACCAGCTTTGGCAAGGCTAAATGGACTAAAAAGCTTGTGTTAAATTTCCTATTTAATTGGAAAGAATGACGACAGAATCAGAAGAACCTGATGGTAGTAAATATTTATTTTTACTTTGGAGATGTAATGAATTTCTCTCACGTTTTCTATTTCATTTTATTTACTTTTTTGTTGTTATCAAGTTTTTTTGTGAGAAATAAATGGTTACGAATATTTAGCGTATCAGCTACACTGTTAGAAGAAAACCAAAGAAAATAAGAAATCACTATGTATAAAAACGTCGATAGAACATTCAAATGGTAAATCACCTATTGGCTTGTTGAATCGGAGCTTCTTTTCCGTTCATGGTGTTCAGGGTGGCGAACATAATCCACAAACCTAATTCATGTAACCCCTAAGTCCAACACTTTTTAAGACCAGTCCGCTTGCGCATGCACAAGTATAGCGGGCATTCAAAACTCTGTCGAAAAGTGTCAAATTCGAACCAGAAGGATGGCAGTTTTCTGATTTTACTCGACAAGGAATGGTTTTCATTGGCTGTCAGTGACAGCTTGACGAAAGGCATGCAATACCACTTTCCCTTCAATAATAGGCTGCTTGTTGAAAAGGCCTTTGTTAAATGTATTAGTTGAGATAAAAGGGATTAGTTGAGAGTGATATCGAACAACCAGGTTCCTCTGTCAAAGCTCATTTCTCGATCCTTCTGGTTCGAATTTGGCACTTCTGGTACAATAGCTAATACCTGCCATAAGCGCGTACGCCCATTGACAGTGAGTAAGCTCACTGGTCCATAATAGCAATGCTCGTGTGTTCCATTTTCAAAATGACCGTTATACTTGAGGACCACCCTGATTTCCACCACCCTTATGTTGTCTATGTCCGACTGATATTTTTTTTCTTCTTTTTTTTTGTTGTTGCAGCCTTAGCGGTGATGTAACTTTTACATTTTATGGAAATTGCGTCCAGTGGCGCAGATTCACGAAAATGTAAGGTAACAAGAACTCTTAGTGATTTATGTATGTTTAAGTGATCTTTTTCAAGAAACTAAGGCGAGGGGACCTGTGAAAAGGGGGTGACAATTTTCCTTGCCAAACATTTTCAATCATCAATCTTGTTATTTACGTCCTAAATTTTCTTGAAAAAAGAATTGGAGGATTCTCACTACCTCCCCATTGTGTAGGCATGCCCGTTACTCTTCACGAGTTCACGGTGGAACTAACCCCGTTTCTATCCCTGTATAATTATTTCCGAACTACTAGTGTTACGTCACGATTTCCAAGCATGGATGCGCATATGAAAATTCCCTTATATGATAAAGGAAAACGAACTTGCAATAAAATGTTTTTCAATAGAATATGTGCCAAGGAATCATAATTTGTATGCTTGGAGCAGGGTTGCCACGGGTAGTATGAAGATAATACTTTTAGTACTATTTGATTAAAGTATTTTTTAATACTTTATTTTTTTTTATTTATTTTTATAAATAAAATTATTTTTATTTTTATTTATTTTTTAATTGATTAAAGCTTAGGGCAATAAATGGGACTATTTGGGGCGGGCGATAGGGTGAGTTGTAACAAATCATAGGCAGCAGAATAAAAACTGCCTAAGTAAATATAATTTGTATGCTTGGAGCAGGGTTGCCACGGGTAGTATGAAGATAATACTTTTAGTACTGTTTGATTAAAGGATTTTTTTATATTTTCTATGAAAATAGTACTTTTATTTATCCTAAAATTGTACTAAAAAAATAATTGTTCATATCAACTCTAAACTATTTTGTGCCATCGTCAATTTTTCGCTTCATTTTGCATCCACTTTGGGGACTTTTAGAGTCGTACAGTGTACCTAACAATTTCAAACCTACCAGGATTTTCAATGTATTTCTAAATTAAATAACAAGAGCTAAGAGCTCATATGGCACTTGTGACGAGGTCGGAAGAGCCGAGAGCTCATATGGTACGAGGTTGGAAGAGCCAAGAGCCAAGAGCTCATTTGGTACTTGTGAGAAGGTCAAAACCTAAAGAATCCTAAAGAACCTAATGAAATACCTCATTTTTATAATCTTTCAGAATTAACCCTCGCCCCCACTCCCCCAAAGAGAGCGGATCCGCCCTTCCAACTCCCCCGAATGTCACAGGATCTGGTCGGAATTTGAAATTAGAACTTTATAGCACAAGATCCTTCTAAATATCAAATTTCATTAAGATCTGGTCACCCTTTCGTAAGTTACAAATACCTCAATTTTCAAAATTACCTCCCCCCTCCCAATTCCACCAAAGAGAGCAGATCCGGTCCAGTTATGTCAGTCACGTATCTTAGACAGGTTTCTATTCTTCCCATCCAGTTTCATCCTGATCTCACCGCTTTAAGTATTTTCTAAGATTTCCGGTCCCCCCAACTGCCCCCCCCCCAATTACGTTTGATCCGGTTGAGATTTAAAATAAGATATCGGAGTTACGAGGTCCTTCTAAATATGAAGTTTCATGAAGATCCGATCACTCCTTCGTAAATTAAATATACGTTATTTTTCTTATTTTTCAGAATTACCCCCCCCCCGCAATTGAGCGGATCCGTTCCAATTATGTAAATTACGTATGCAAGACTTTTGCTTATTTTTCCAACCAAGTTTCATCCAAATCCCTCCAATCTAAGCGTTTCCCATCATTTTGGGTCTCCCCACCCCAAACTTCCCCCAATGTCACCAGATCCGGTCAGGATTTAAAATAAGAGCTTTGAGCCACGATATCCTTCTAAAAATCAAATTTCATGGAGATCCAATCACCCGTTCGTAAGTTAAAAATACCTCATTTTTTCTAATTTTTCAGAATTAACCCCCTCCCCCAACTACCCAAAAGAGAGCGGATCCGTTCCGTTTATGTCAATCATCTATCTAGGACTCGTGTTTATTTTTCCCACCATGTTTCATCCCGATCCCTCCACTCTAAGTGTTTTCCAAGTTTTAGGTTTCCCCCTCCCAACTCCCCACCCACATCACCAGATCCGGTCGGGATTTAAAATAAGAGCTCTAAGACACAATATCCTTCTAAACATCAAATTTCATTGAGATCCGATCACCCGTTCGTAAGTTGAAAATACCTCATTTTTCTAATTTTTAAGACTTACTCCCCCCCCCCCCAACTACCCCAAAGAGAGCAAATAAGTTCCGATCATGTCAATCATGTATCTAGGACTTGCGCTTATTTTTCCCATCAAGTTTCATCCCGATCCCTCTACTCTAAGTGTTTTCCAAGATTTTAGGTTTCCCCCCTCCAACTCCCCCCAATGTCATCAGACCCAGTCGGGATTTAAAATAAGAGCTCTGAGACACAATATCATTCCAAACATCAAATTTCATTAAGATCCAATCACCCGCTCATAAGTTAAAAATACTTCATTTTTTCTATTTTTCCGAATTAACCGGCCCCTACTCCCCCCCCCAGATGGTCAAATCGGGAAAACGACTATTTCTAATTTAATCTGGTCCGGTCCCTGATACGCTTGCCAAATTTCATCGTCCTAGCTTACCTGGAAGTGCCTAAAGTAGCAAAACCGGGACTTTAGGTTTTCCCCCTCCAACTCCCCCCAATGTCATCAGATCCGGTCGGGATTTAAAATAAGAGCTCTAAGACACAATATCATTCCAAACATCAAATTTCATTAAGATCCAAATACCCGCTGATAAGTTAAAAATACTTCATTTTTTCTATTTTTTGCGAATTAACCGGGCCCCCACTCCCCCCCAGATGGTCAAATCGGGAAAACGACTATTTCTAATTTAATCTGGTCCGGTCCCTGATACGCTTGCCAAATTTCATCGTCCTAGCTTACCTGGAAGTGCCTAAAGTAGCAAAACCGGGACCGACAGACCGACAGACCGACAGACCGACAGACAGACCGACAGAATTGGCGACTGCTATATGTCACTTGGTTAATACCAAGTGCCATAAAAAAACAAGTTTTTTAAATGAAAGTAAGGAGCGACATTAAAACTTAAAACGAACAGAAATTACTCCGTATATGAAAGGGGCTTTTCCTTCTCAACGCCCCGCTCTTTACGCTAAAGTTTGACTCTTTCTCTCAACTCTACATTTTAAAACAGTAAAAAACTTTAGCGTAAAGAGCGGGGCGTTGAGAAGGAAATGCCCCTTTCATATACGGAGTAATTTCTGTTCGTTTTAAGTTTTAATGTAACTCCTTACTTTCAGTTAAAAAACTTGTTTATTTTATTTAATTTCTGAATATTTTTGAATCAATGCATGTTTTGATTTTGGCTCTCCGCAGAGGAACAATTAAAACGAAATTTGCATATTTTTTTTTATGGCTAAATGGCTTTCTCATAATTTTGATCGAATGATTTTGAGAAAAAGAGAGCGGGGGAGGAAGCCATGTTGCCCTCCGAATTTTCGGTTAATTAAAAAGGCAACTAGAACTTTTAATTTTTTACGAATCTTTTTATAAGTAAAAGATATACGTAACTTGTAAATTAGCTTACGTAAAGAACTTTTGTATTCTCATGTTTTTATTACATTATGAGGGGGTTCGCCCCCTCGTCAGTGCCTCGCTCTTTACACTAAAGCTTAAATTTTGTCCCAATTCTTTAAGAATGACCCCTGAATCACAAAAGCTGCAGAATAAATAGCTGAAATTACTAAAAATACTTTAGCGTAAAGAGCGAGGTATTAGGAGGAGAAAACTTTTCATATTTGTTTTGTCATTGTTTTTTTTAAGTAATGCTTGTAAATCCTGCGCTCCCTTCATGGAAATTTTCTTCCCCCATGACAAATTCCTCGATGGAAAGTTCCCCCAGCATATCCCCCTCTTCTCAAACCCTGCCTCCAACCAAAAAAATCCTCCTGAAAACGCCTGTACACTTCCCAATAACCATTACTATATGTAAGCACTGGTCAAAGTTTTAAACTTTTAACCCCTCCCACGGGGACTGCGGGGGTGTAACTCGTCCCCAGAGACATAGTTATAAGGTTTTTCGACTACGCTGAATAAAATTGCTATCTCAGAATTTTGATCCGTTGACTTTGGGAAAATAATTAGCGCGGGAGGGGGCCTAGGTGCCCTCCAATTTTTCGGTCACTTAAAAGGGCACTAGAACTTTTGATTTCCGTTAGAATGAGCCCTCTCGCAACATTCTAGGACAACTGTGTCGATACGATCACCCCTGGGAAAAAAAACAAAAGCAAAAAAACAAACAAACAAATAAACACGCATCCGTGATCTGCCTTCTGGCAAAATGACTTTTAGGGGGTGTTCTATGAATTTTAGGGGATGTTTCCCCCTATTTTCTAAAATAACGCAAATTTTCTCAGGCTCTTAACTTTTGATGGGTAAGACTAAACTTGATGAAACTTATATATTTAAAATCAGCATTAAAATGCAATTCTGTTGATGTAGCTATTGGTACCAAAATTCCATTTTTTAGAGTTTTGGTTACTATTGAGCCGGGTCGCTCCTTACTACAGTTCGTTACCACGAACTGTTTGATTAAATAAAAAAAAAGTTTTTTGAAATGAAAGTAAGGAGCGACATTAAAACTTAAAATGAACAGAAATTACTCCGTATATGAAAGGGGCTTTTCCTCCTCGACACCCCGCTCCTTGCGCTAAAGTTTGATTCTTTCTCGCAACTCTATTTTTTAAAACAATAAAAAACGCCCCGCTCTTTACGCTAAAGTTTAACTCTTTCTCTTAACTCTATTTTTAAAACAGTAAGAAACTTTAGCGTAAACAGCGGGGCGTTTTTTATTGTTTTAAAAAGTAGAGTTGCGAGAAAGAATCCTATGACTTTTAGGGGGTGTTTCCCCCTATTTTCCAAAATAAGGAACATTTTCTAAGGCTCGTAACTTTTGATGACAAAGATTAAATTTGATGAAACTTATATATTTAAAATCAGCATAAAAATCCAATTTTTTTATATATCTTTTAGCATCGAAGTTCCGTTTTTTAGAGTTTCGTTTACTATTGAGCCGGGTCAATCCTTACTACAGTTCGTTACCACGAACTGTTTGAAAATATGATTTGAACAGCCATGTAAATATTTTCAAATAAATGGCTTTAATAATGCATCTAGCAGCAAAACTAAATAAAAAAAACAAGTTTTTTTATCTGAAAGTAAGGAGTCATATTAAAACTTTAAACGAACAGAAATTACTCCGTGTATGAAAGGGGCTGTTCCCTCCTCAACGTCTCGCTCTTTATGCTAAAGTTTTACTCTTTCTCTCAACTCTACTTTTTAAAACAGTAAAAAACTTTAGTGTAAAGAGCGGGGCACCGAGGAGGGAACAGCCCCTTTCATATACAGAGTAATTTCTGTTCGTTTTAAGTTTTAATGTCGCTCCTTACTTTCAGTTAAAAAAAAAATAGGTTTTTTATTTAGTTTCTGAAAGTTTTTGCGTTAATGCATGTTTTGATTTTGGCTCCCCGCAGATGAATAATTAAAACGAAATTTGCATATATTTCTTTTTTGGCTAAATGGCTTTCTCATAGTTTTGATCGAACGATTTTGAGCAGGGAGGAGGCCTAGTTGCCCTTCAATTTTTTGGCTACTTAAAAAGGCAACTAGTACTTTTAATTTTTTACGAACGTTTTATTAGTAAAAGATATACGTAACTTACGAATTAGCTTACGTAACGAACTTTTATATTCGTATGCTTTTATTACGCATATGAGGGGGTTTGCCCACTCGTCAGTACCTCGCTCTTTGCACTAAAGCTTAAAATTTGTCCCAATTCCTTAAGAATGACCCCTGAATCACAAAGGCCGTAGAATAAATAGTTGAAATTACTAAAAATACTTCAGCGTAAAGAGTGAGATATAAGGAGGAGGTTAACCCCTTATATGCGTAATAATTTCTGTTCGTTTTAAGTTTTAATGCTGCTCCTTGCTTTCAGTTGAAAAAAAAATTTTATATTTATTTTTTCATTGTTTTTTTTTTTAAATAATACTAGAAAATTCTGCACCCTCTAAATGGAAATTTTATTCCCCCATGACAAAATCCTCCAAGGAAAGTTCCCCCTACATAACCCCCTCTTCTCAACTCCTCCCCCACACGAAAAAAATCTCCTTGAAAATGTCTGTACACTTCCCAATAACCATTACTATATGTAAACGCTGGTCAAAGTTTACGACTTGCAGTCCCTCCCACAGGGACCCCTAAAGACATAGTTATAAGGTTTTTCGACTATGTCAAATTAAATGGCTATATCAGAATTTTGATCCGGTGATTTTGGGAAAAAATGAGCGTGGGAAGGGGCCTAGGTGCCCTCTAATTTTTTGGTCACTTAAAAAGGACACTAGAACTTTTCATTTCAGTTAGAACGAGCACTCTCGCGAAATTTTAGGACCATTGGGACGATGCGATCACCCCTGCAAAAAAAAAACAACAACACAAAAACAAATAAACACGCATGTGTGATCTGTCTTCTGGCAAAAAATACAAAATTCCACATTTTTGTAGATAGGAGCTTGAAAATTGTACAGTAGGGCTCTCTAACACGCTGAGTCTGATGGTGGGATTTTTGTTAAGATTCTATGACTTGTATGGGGTGTTCCTCCTATTTTCTAAAATAAGGCAAATTTTCTCAGGCTCGTACCTTTGATGGGTAAGTTTAAACTTGATGAAACTTATATATTTAAATTCAGGATTAAAATTCGATTCTTTTGATGTTACTATTGGTATCAAAATTCTGTTTTTTAGAGTTTTGGTTACTATTGATCCGGGTTGCTCCTTACTACAGTTCGTTACCGCGAACTGTTTGATCGGTAACTTCGGTAGAGACAGCTAAGGGTGACGAAGGAAGATTGCCTCGCGTTTCATATCAAGTTGTGTCCGAAATAAAGTGAAGAGGGGACAGTGAAGATCGACTGCATCGGAAGCTTAACATCGCATCGCCTTAAACTGCTTTTTCAGTTTCCAGTTTTTTTTTTCCTAATCTTACTTTTCCGTATAATCAGGGACTTTGGCAGTTGGATGGATGTCGAAGTCCTAAATAGAGCACAGAGGCAGATACCACTGTTAAAAAAAGAGCTTCACGTAGAAAAAATGATAGTTCTGGAACTCTGTCCTCAAGGAGGGCGTTGGGGTTTCCTCTTTGACTGATCTACCCGCGTTCATGAAGAGCTAAAACTTTTAGAAGGTGGACATTTTTTTCATAGTACTTTTTGTCGGTTCTCATTGGTACCGTTAGGTTTTGATTGAATGGTAACCCTGACTGGGAGCTAACCCCGACCACACTCAAGAAGTGAAGTTAGGTTAATCATAATGAAATTTACGTGAATATGATGAAAATATAGTAAATAGATCCATGTGCAATTTTAGTCGAACTTTCGTTACCATAATCAGAGAGTTCATGGTAAGGAACTGTCAGTAAGGAGCGACCCAACTCAATAGTAGCTTAAACTCTAAAAATTATAATTTTAATACCGATAGATATATCAAAGAAATCAGCTTGTAATGCCAATTACAAATATATGATATTCATTAAGTTTAGTTTTAGCTAGCAAAGGCTACGAGCCTGAGAAAATTTGCCTGATTTTCGATTAAAGGTGGGGGGATACACCCTAACAATCAAGAAATCTTAGAATTTCATCTAAGATTCTTCTAAGAATTTCTTGTAAGATTTCCTGAATGAGGTATTCAGGAGAAGGGATCCCCTTTATATATATATATATATATAAAGAATAAATTCTGTTCTTTATAAGTTTTAATATTGCTCCTTAATTTTAGTTTAAAAACTAGTTTTTTTATTTAATTTAAAAGCAAACGTAATATATGAACGTGACAAAACGAAAGAAAACATACTCGGGTTGGCAAAACACATTTTGGGTCAACGGTGTTCACATGAAATGTCATTGTGATTCTAACAAATTGATTGCCAATTAAAACAATAAATGCTTTCCAGGTCAACGACGGAGCAAGTTCGAGCTATGTTATGTTCCTCATTTAAAATAAGAGGTCATGTCCTACATCTGTTTCTTTTCTAAGAGGCTCTTAGAAAAATTTATCTCTAGAATTTATATTTGTTCTTCGCTATGATTTTCTTTCCAGCTTAATAAAAATAAAAGGAATGCAATCAAATAAAAACAGATAAGACTTGGAACAAAAAAAAAACACATAAAAAAATTATATTCTTAGAACAGTTTAAGCGTTGGAATCTTTAAAAGTCGTGGTAATTTTAGGTATGAACCGTAGAAAGTCGTAGAAAACGTGGAAAGCCGTGTTGATCTCAGGTATGTTTTGGAAATGTTTTTTTTTGGTAACTCAAAGAAAAATTTATATCAAGAGTTCGTGTTAACAAAGTTTACGAAAAGAACGAGATATATCTATATTAACCGGAACTCTAGATAAACAAAGTTTTGATGACAAAAAATACATTAAAAAAATCCTGTTTTTCTGGTGATTTCAAACATATAAAATCTTTTAATTTTAAAATTACTATGAAAAGATTTGAGGCTGAGAAAAACTGTGTGATTTTTAGAAGGGGATGAAACCTCTTCAATAATGGGTTTGATCTTCATGACAAATACAGCATCATATTCAGCATGTCTAAGAACCCTACCAGGGAGTTTTTAAGCTCCTCTTCGAGAAACATGAAGTTTTGATTTTTTTTTGAAATTTGAGAAAAATATCAAGCTAAAATTTTGAAATTGCCTGGATAGGAAAACCTATCCAAAGAAAATCTACCACTTGGGAATCTTACCCCCTAGATTTACGAAACGGTGCACTGAGAAAACTTGCCTCAAGAAAACATGCTCCATAAAATTTGTTTCAAAGGAGAGCTTAGTCTCTTAATTTTTGTCGTTAAAAATTACCCACCAGTGCTTGCATCCTTAAATAATAAGTGAAAACCCCCTACCCTTCTTTCTTTTGGGAACCTTGACTTAGAAATTCCTCGAAAGAACCACCTCCCAAGTTACCACGAGCACCCGATCAATATGAAGGGGTCGGAGGAAAATTGTAAAGAAGGTGACTGAATGGGTATCCTCTGCTGGGAAGCTGAAGAAAAAGATCTTGGTTGTATAAGAAATATGGGCTGGAACGCGGCTAGGGGACGGGGGGTCTGCTTCTTCCACATTGAAAGTAGTTGAAATATCTTCAATGGAACTTTAATGATTATTTAATGCAACTGAGCTCTTATGAAGTCTTTTACTGTTTTAAAAAGTAGAGTTGAGAGAAAGAGTCAAACTTTAGCATAAAGAGCGGGGCGTTGATGAGGAAGCAGCCCCTTTCATATACGAAGTAATTTCTGTTCGTTTTAAGTTTTAATGTCGCTCCTTACTTTTACTTAAAAAAAACTAGTTTTTTTATTTAATCAAACAGTTCGTGGTAACGAACTGTAGTAAGGAGCGACCCGGCTCCATAGCAACCAAAACTCTAAAAATGGAATTTTGATACAAATAGCTACATCAAAAGAATTGCATTTTAATGCTGATGTTAAACATATAAGTTTCATCAAGTTTAGTCTTACCCATCAAAAGTTACGAGCCTGAGAAAATTTGCCTTCTTTTAGAAAAGGGGAGGAAACACCCTTTAAAAGTCATAGAATCTTAACGAAAATCACACCATCACATCCAGCATATCAGAGAACCCTATTGTAGAAGTTTCAAGCTCCTATCTACAAAAATGTGGAATTTTGTATTTTTTATTGTATATGAAAGGGGCTGCTTCCTCATCAACGCCCCGCTCTTTACGCTAAAGTTTTTTACTGTTTTAAAAATAAGAGTTGAGAGAAAGAGTCAAACTTCAGCGTAAAGAGCGGGGCGTTGATGAGGAAGCAGCTCCTTTCATATACGAAGTAATTTCTCTTCGTTTTAAGTTTTAATGTCGCTCCTTACTTTCAGTTAAAAAAAACTTGTTTTTTCTTTATTTGATATTCTTAAGGCTGCAAGAGGTAGCATGTTTGGAGCACCCTAAAAGATAAACTAGATTCAAAAAGATTAAAAAATAAAAATAGATAAAAAAAAAAAAAAAAAAAAAAAACAAACAAAAAAAAAAAAAAAAAAAAAACTGTCCTGTGGTGGCGCAGTGGATTTGACCTTAGCTTGGTAATACGGGACCCAGAGATCGAATCACCCTGCAGGAATGCACTGCGGGGCCGACGCAGGGACCTTAGTAGTCAAGAAGCGTCGTTAATTCTTAAATAAAAAGATAAAAAAAACCTAGAAAAATAATAAAAAAAAGATTTTTAAAGTAAAATAAGATTAAAAATAAAATAAGTAATAAAAGATTTTTAAAGAAAAAAATGTTTAGCGAGTTAAGCCTGTTTTAGGCTGTCGTGGATGCTTATATTTTTACAAGCTTCTGAAACATGCTTAAAGAGTATTAATATACATTAATATTCGAACGTGCTAATCAAACAGTTCGTGGTAACGAACTGTAGTAAGGAGCGACCCGGCTCAATAGTAAACGAAACTCTAAATAATAGAATTTTGATGCTAAAATACACATCAAAAGATTTCGGATTTTCATGCTGATTTTAAATATATAAGTTTCATCACATTTGGTCTTTGTCATCAAAAGTTACGAGCCTGAGAAAATTTGTCTTATTTTAGAAAATAGGGGATAACACCCCCTAAAAGTCACAGAATCTTAACGAAAATCACACCGTCGTATTCGGCGTATCAGAGACCCCTAGCAAAATTTTCAAACTCCTATCTACAAAAATGTGGAATTTCGTATTTTTGCCAGAAGACAAATCACGGGTGCGTGTTTATTTGTTTGGTTTTTCTTCCCCAGAGAGAAATCGTTTTCTTCATCGTGTCGACCAAGTGGTCCTGGAATGTTGCAAGAGGGCTCATTCTAACGGAAATGAAAAGTTCTAGTGCCCTTTTTAAGTGACCAAAAAAATTGGAGGGCACCTAGGCCCCCTCCCACGCTCATTTTTTCTCCAAAGTCAACAGATCAAAATTTTGAGATAGCCATTTGGTTCCGCATAGTCAAAAACCATAATAACTATGTCTTTGGGAATGACTTACTCCCCCACAGTCCCTGGGGGAGGGGCTGCAAGTTACAAACTTCGACCAGTGTTTACATATACTAATGGCTATTGGGTAGTGTACAGTCGTTTTCAGGGGATTTTTTTTTGGTTTTTGGGGTGGGGTTGAGGAGAGGGGGCTATTTGGAAGGATCTTTCCCTGGAGAAATATGTCATGGGAGAACAGAAATTCAATGAAAAGGGCGCAGGATTTTCTAAAGTTACTATAAAAAAAACAATGAAAAAATAAACATGGAAAAGTTTTTTTCAATTGAAAGCAAGGAGTAGCATTGAAATTTAAAACGAACAGAGATTATTACGCATATGAGGGGTTCTAAAAATACTTTAGCATAAAAAGCGAGGTATTTAGGAGGAGATAAATACCTCGCTCTTTATGCTATAGTATTTTTAGCAATTTCAAATATTTATTCTACGGCCTTTCTGATTCAGGGGTCATTCTTAAAGAATCGGCACAAAACTTACGATTTAGTGTAAAGAGCGAGGTATTAACGAGGGTACAAACCTCCTCATATTCATAATAAAAATTAAAGAATATAAAAGTTTGTTACGTAAGTTAAATCTTAAGTTACGTATATTTTTTACTAATAAATAATTCGTTAAAAATTAAAATTTATA
This sequence comes from Artemia franciscana, assembly GCF_032884065.1. NCBI lineage: Eukaryota > Metazoa > Arthropoda > Branchiopoda > Anostraca > Artemiidae > Artemia > Artemia franciscana. The sequence goes on from NC_088870.1 coordinate 32,590,424, forward strand.
GTTGCCTTTTTGTGTAACCGAAAAATTGCATGGGAACTAGGCCTCCTTCCCCATCCCTTATTTCTCAAAATCGTCTGATCAGAACTAAGAGAAAGCCATTTAGCCAAAAAAGGAATTAAAATGTAAATTTCATTTTAATAATTTATGTGTGGAGAGCCAAAATCAAGCATGCATTAATTCAAAAACGTTCAGAAATTACATAAAAAAAACTAGTTTTTCTAACTGAAAGTAAGGAGCGACATTAAAACTTAAAACGAACAGAAATTACTCCGTATATGAAATGGGTTGTCCCCTCCGCAATCCCTCGCTCTTTATGCTAAAGCTTTTAATTGTTTTAAAAAGTAGAATTGTGGCAAAGAGTCAAACTTTAGCGTAAAGAGCGAGGGATTGCGGAGGGGACAACCCATTTCATATACGGAGTAATTTCTGTTCGTTTTAAGTTTTAATGTCGCTCCTTACTTTCAGTTAGAAAAACTAGTTTTTTTTACGTAATTAATACTTAAAGCAGAAGTATAAGCCCATGAGCCACAAAAGAACATATTTGCCTCGATTATTTGACTTTTTCTCCTGTCTTCTTTGTTACAAAGCTACTATTACTTAACCACCAAAAGCCTTTATCCTCTTGTCGCTTTTTTCGTTCGTTCTTGTAAAGGGATCTAGCCCAGTGCGAGAGGACAAAGTAGAATCAAATAACTGGTTGTACATTTATCCTCAACGGGTAGTTTCTTCAGCCCCCAGTTTAAAAAACTAGTTTTTATTATTTTCAGGCTGTTTTTAAATCATACAAGGAAATTCCTTCCCCACCCACCGTGTAAAATTTTCAAAAGAAAATTATCTTTGAAACTCTCCTCTCCACAGATAACTCTCCCCGTGGAAAATGCCTCTCACATAGCTCCCCCTTCCAAAACAACATAAAAAATAGAGGTGTAATTAATAAAACTTTTGGGGAAAATGGATTAAACTTTTTTTTTTATTCCTGACACACTTAAAAGATGTCATAAACTGCTGCTCAAAAAGGAAAAGATGATATCAGAAGAAAAGACAAATCAAAGAACTATATATATATATATATATATATATATATATATATATATATATATATATATATATATATATATATATATATATATATATATATATATATATATATATATATATATATATATACATATATATATATATATACATATATATATATATATATATATATATATATATATATATATATATATATATATATATATATATATATATATATATATATATATATATATATATATATCTTTTGTATTTGAAATCTTAATCAAAATGTAATTTTTTCGAGGTATATTTGTTTTCAAACCTTCGTGTTTTAACGTTTCGGGTGCTTTTGACAAGTGCTGCCCCTTAACTACCGTTCTTTAGATGAACAGATTGATTTTAGATCACAATTGAATACATAAGCCAGTTGGTCTCTTAAAATGCAAGATGCACTATAATATGTGATTTATAGTGATATAATCAAATCCTTCTGTAATTCATATATTTATAATTGTTCTGTGACTGTCTCATGTACAATTTTCCTCCAACCGCTTCATATTGATGGGGTGCTCGTGGTAACTTGGGAGGTGGTCCTTTTGAGGAATTTCTAAGCCAATTTTCCCAAAAGAAAGAAGGGTAGGGATTTTCACTTAATTATTTAAGGATGCAAGCACTGGTGGGTAATTCTTAACGACAAAAATTAAGAGACTAAGCTCTCCTTTGAAACAAATTTTATGGAGCATGTTTTCTTGGGGTAAGTTTTCTCAGTGCAACGTTTCGTAAATCCAGGGGGCAAGAATTCCAAGTGGTAGATTTTCTTTGGATAGGTTTTCCTGAGGTCAAGTTTCCCTGTTAGTTTTGCACAAAACTGTTTTTCTCGATCCCTACAACTCCGAAAATTAATTTTTTAATAATAATATCATGTATAATAATAATAGTAACAATCATAATAATAATAATAATAATAATAATAATAATAGTAACTATCATCTTGTTAGAACGACTTACTCAAAAACAGTGCAAAATGGGTTGTTAGAGTTATAAAGAATCACTTATACTGTGCAGCATAGGTCTATACCAACTATTAGGGTGGGGGCTACTGCATAGTTTTATGGGGAGAAGGGTTGACTTAAGCCTTAAAAGAATAGTCTTGAAACAAATTTTTCCTACTTTTCGTGAAAGCTCTTTCAGATGAGCATAGAGGCGAAGAGGATTTGTCCCGTAACTTCCTTCAAACTAAGTCTGCAACATGGATGCTAAAATTTTGACAACTTCTTCGTTATTCTAGACGTATATAGGGTTTCGAATTAAAAGGTCATATTCGTAGAAGGCAAAGAGGGGTAAGACCTTTAGGAGGTGCAGATATTAGCCCCACTTCCCGGTTTTTCCAAAAGTCCTATCTCCTTTTATAGACAAATAAATTGTTACGGTGTGATAAGGTATCCTCCCCAGTAAATTCTTTTCAGGGGGATTTTCCTGGCGGATTTTTTCCAATACAAAGATCAATGTTAAGCGTAAACACAATTGAAGGGGGGAATATACCTTTTACATAACAACCTGGATAGGCCTCAATATAATACTAAAAATAGAAAGAAATAATTTAAAAAAACGTTTTTGTGATTGTGAAGAGAGGTGTTAAGACTAAAATTGAACAGAAATTATTCTATGCATGAAGAGGTCTACTACCTCTCTGATACCCCACTCTTTGCACCAAATTTAAACAAAATATGAATTTTATTAAGGCATGCTCTTAATAAAGCGTAATTTAATCTTTAGCATGAAGAGTGGGAGGAGAGGGGCCTTAGGAAGTTGGTAGCCCTATCACCAATGCGGAGATTTCTTTTCGTCTAAAGTTTTAACTTTGTTCTTTATTTTTATTTGAAAAAATGTTTTTATTTAAATGTAGGGGAGACTGGGGTAATGGCGGCCAGTGGGTAATGCCGGTCACCATGATTTCTCGTAAAGTCGATAACGCAGATTCATACCGATTGTATCTACCATCTCAAGAAAGTTTATGGAAGTGCTAGTGGAGCGCTCGCCATCTTGCCAGTTTTAGTTTGTCTGTTGTGCAAGAAAGACTGTTTTTACGCTTCACCTTATAAGACAGACAATAGTTTAATCCACTATCATCTCTTTCTGTTTACATTTCACGAAACGACTTATCTCGCAATAACAAGGTAAGCCATATTGTTGTATCTTGTAGCATTTTATTAAGGTTTAAGCACTTATATTTTCATTTTGAGCCGATAAAATAATGACCATGCGGTTGGGGTAATGGTGGTCACCACGCTTGGGGTAACAGCAGTCGCGACCGGCATTGCCCCATTAGTGCCAATATTTTTCATATATTTTTTTTTTCAATATTTCAGAGACCGAGAAAATAAATATAGAAAACATGTAAAGATAAATGGACTGCAGAGGACTTAAGGAAAGTAAAAACAGCCATTACTAGAGGATTATCGATTCGCAAAGCTGCAGATCAGTTCAAAATACTATTCAGCCCGTTGCAAGAACGAATGAAGAGTGGGATTGATTCTGATTCAAGCTTAGGCAGGGAGTGTGTCTTCACTCCACACGAAGCAGCTCTAGCTGACCACGTAAAAACTTTATCGAAGATTTACTACGGCATCACTGCACTAAAATTAAGGAAAATTGCATTTCAATATGAAGAAAAAACCAGTTAAGTCATAGATTCAATCAAGAAACAAAAATGGCTGGCCTGGATCGGATGTAGGGGTTCATGGACAGAAACAAAATTAGTGTGCGCAAACCCGAAGCCACAGGCATCGGAAGAGCCATGGGGTTTAATAAAGAGGAAGTGCTGTGCAGGACCCTGGTCTAATCCTGGCAGAACGGGGCCAAAAGCGTGTGGGTCTTATTACAATTTGGGAAAGGAGCAAAAACATTACAGTTGTGTGTGAAATGAGTTCGGGAGGGCTTTATGCTTCACCAATGTTCATTTTTCCTTGATCTCGTATGTCCCCGCTCTTAGAAAAAAACGGACCACCTGGATCAGTTTACTTATGCTCTAAGACAGGCTGGATCAATGAAGAACTGTTCGTTATTTGGTTAAAACACTTTGCTCAGTTTATTCATGCTAGTAATAACAACAAAATGCTTTTTATTCTGGGCAACCATTCCACTCATTGCTCAGCTGAAGCTAATGATATTTTTGGGGAGAAAGGGATTGTTATCGTGTCGCTGCCACCCCATACATCACATAGGCTTCAGCCTCTGAATGTAGTATTTTACTCACCCCTGAAGGCTCATGAAAACCAGGAACATGGTAAAATTTACCCCTTACGATGTAGCAGAGCTATTCAATAAGGCCTATTCACCAGTTGCTACGATTGCAAAAGCAACAAGCGGGTTCAAAAACACTGGAATCCATCCTCTTAATCAAGGAGTTTTCAAAGATGAGCATTTTTTTGGTAGAGGACATCCTCCAGAAGAATCAAGAGTTAACGCCTGATTGTGAGGAAGATTACTTGAAAGCTAATGCAAATGAAGTCATCACAAAAGTAGACCAATACGAAGTCATGACTGAACAAAACTTGGAATCCTCGGCCTAACTTGAAAAAGTTTATATTCAGCCTAACACAGAAATTGATATGTCTATACAAGAGATTTCTCCTCTACCTGGATGCAGTAGTTGGGCTGATGAACCAAGAAAAGGAGCGAGACAAAAGCAACATTCTCAGATCTTGACTTCAACAGCGATGAAAATCCTGCTTTAAGAAAAAAAAGAGAGCGAATCGATTGATGAGGAAAACATTTGTGAAGACGAATTAAAGTGAGCTTTGTTTGAGAAAAAGGGTAAAGAAATTTATTTCTATTGCGAAGACACATAGAAGGATGGAGAGGTATGGTATCGGTCCACCTCTTGTGCATTATGGGCACATCAAGAATGTTCTGGATGGGACACTCCTGACGCGTGTTTATGTGACATGTGCTCCAGAAAGTAAAATTGACTTGAAGTTCTTAAAGCTCATGAGTTAAATATATTGGCGCTTAAATTTTGTGAGACATTTTTTGTATGGAAAGATGTTTTTTTCAAGTGTTTGGCTTCTAATTATGTCCACGCTTTCAATTACATTTTTGTAATTTCCTAAATACGGAATTATGTAACAATAAAAATATAACGATTTAAGTTTAACATTAATGTGTCTTTGAAATTTCTCGTATTTCTTAATTTACCGCCATTTAGTAGAACATGACCTTAGCGACTGCCATTACCCTATGATAGGGGGTAATACCGGTCAAAGCTGATTTTGCAAAATCATTCATAATACCAATAGGTAAGCTTGTCTAAGGGTCAATTTAAGTATACAATAGGTAAAATATACTATGTCAGCGATTTAACATTATTTCGTTTGAATTTTAAGTTTATGCTATTTTTTATTCTCATTTTACCTTAGGTGGACGCCATCACCCCAGTCTCCCCTAATCCCGGCAAGCCAGGATTTATCAACGAAAAATGAGATTGGAAACTTAATTTCGCAGAAATTAAAAAATAATGGGTGTTCTGTTTTTTTTTTTAATGCTTGTTATTTAATGTTAAAGTCATGAAATTGTTTTTATTTGCATATTCTTTCAAATGAATTTTAATCTAAAGAATATCGGAAATATAACCAAAAATCTTGTTTATCAAATTCATGGAATGCATATAAAATTAAGCAAGAGATCAGGGGTTAAGTTACCCACATAAGGTGTTTGGATTATTTATGGTCTTTTCCAGCCATAATGGGCATGGGATGAAAATCGCTTTTGTTTTATTAGGGTGCTGGTTCATAAATTTCAATGGTAAACCTAAAATTGGACATTTCCAGTTTGCATATGCAGCATAAAAAACCTATTATCAGAGCAATAATTTTCATCTTATGGATCTGAAAAAAAACTTAACATGCGTTGCCCCTTCCAAAAATACTATCGAATTTCTCCAAATCCTGTCAATAATTTATTATGCTTCCATATTATTTGTCTATTTTAGTATTCTTTTGCATTTTTCTATTGACCCATAGCTTGTAACTCATCATATAGAATAATAACAAGGATAAGGAGCAACAGATATATCGCGGGACCAAGATTTTTCTTTGAGTTACATATAGTTCGATTTAGGCATAGTTAGAGCTGTAGATGATATTCTATTTAAAAATTCGACTTAAAGGTAACGAGTTATAAATGTAAACCAGATTAAAATTTGAGTTACAAAGTTACAAATCTAAAATTAATTTAATGCTGTATTAACATGAAATCAAGTTATTTACTGTAATAATAATAGATACTCACAGCTAACAGTATATAATTAAAATATAAATAGTAAGAATAAACAGTAAAAACAGTAATATTACAAACAAAATAAAATACAAATAAAATACAACAGTAAAAATACTAACAGAATACATAATGGAAAAGACGTGTAGCAACAAACAGAGGCGAATCTGCAGTATTTGTATTTAGGGGGGGGGGGGGGGGGTAAGGGGGTCCATATCCGTATAGTCAAGGGACATGGTAAATATGATAATTTTTCCTGTTATTCAGGGAGGGGGAATTCCTCCTTACCCCTCCCAAACGACAACCCTGGTAACACATTAAACAGAACTGTACATATATCAAACAGTTCGTGGTAACGAACTGTAGTAAGGAGCGACCCGGCTCAATAGTAACCAAAACTCTAAAAAATTTAATTTTGATATCAATAGCTACATCAAAAGAATCGCATTTTAATGCTGATTTTAAATATATAAGTTGCATCAAGTTTAGTCTTACCCATCAAAAGTTACGAGCCTGAGAAAATTTGCCTTATTTAGGAAAACAGGGGGAAACACCCCCTAAAAGTCGTTGGATCCTAACGAAAATGACACCATCAGATTCAGCGTATCAGAGAACCCTTTTGTAGAAGTTTCAAGCTCCTATCTACAAAAATGTGGAATTTTGTATTTTTTGCCAGAAGACAAATCACGGGTGCGTGTTTATTTGTTTGTTTGTTTTTTTGTTTTTTTTTCTTTTTTTTTCTTTTCCCCAGGGGTCATCGTATCGACCAAGTGGTCCTAGAATGGCGCAAGAAGGCTCATTCTAACGGAAATGAAAAGTTCTAGTGCCCTTTTGAAGTGACCAAAAAAATTGGAGGCCATCTAGGCCCCCTCCCAAGCTCATTTTTTCCCCAAAGTCAACGGATCAAAATTTTAAGATAGCCATTTTGTTCAGCATAGTCGAAAACCATAATAACTATGTCTTTGGGGATGACTTACTCCCCCACAATCCCTGGGGGAGGGGCTGCAAGTTACAAACTTTGACCAGTGTTTATATAGTAATGGTTATTGGGAAGCGTACAGACGTTTTCAGGGGGATTTTATTTTGTTTGGGGGTGGGGCTGAGGAGAGGAGGCTATGTTGGAGGATCTTTCCTTGGAGGAATCTGTCATGGGGGAAGAAAAATTCAATGACAAGGGCGCAGGATTCTCTAGCATTACTATAAGAAAACAATGAAAAATAAACATGAAAACGTTTTTTCAAATGAAAGGAAGAAGTAGCATTGAAACTTAAAACGAACATAGATTATTACGTATATCTTTTAAATATCTTACCTTCATTCATTTCAGTCATTTAACTAGTTCCGCAAATATCGCTAATTTATGTTATGTGGGAGAATCTTTCCATGGAGAAATGTTTCGTGGGGGAAGATAATTTTCCATGGAGGGGGTTTTCCCGGGATTTAGTGCAAAGAGCGTGGTATTAACGAGGGTACAAACCCCCTCGTATGCATAATAAAAATATAAGGTTATGAAAGTTTATTACGTAAGTTAATTCTTAAGTTACGTATATTTTTTACTAATAAAAACGTTCGTTAAAAATTAAAAGTTCTAGTTGCCTTTTTAAGTAACCGAAAAATTGGAGGGCAACTAGGCCTCCTTCTCCACCCCTTATTTCTCAATATCGTCTGATCAAAACTAAGAGAAAGCCATTTAGCCAAAAAAGAATTAATATACAAATTTCATTTTAATAATTTATGTGCGGAGAGCCAAAACCAAACATGCATTAATTCAAAAACGTACAGAAATTAAATAAAAAAAAACTAATTTTTTTAGCTGAAAGTAAGGAGCGACATTAAAACTTAAAACGAACAGAAATTAATCCGTATATGAAATGAGTTGTCCCCTCCGCAATCCCTCGCTCTTTACGCTAAAGTTTGACTCTTTGCCACAATTCTACTTTTTAAAACAATTAAAAGCTTTAGCGTAAAGAGCGAGGGATTGCGGAGGGGACAACTCATTTCATATACGGATTAATTTCTGTTCGTTTTAAGTTTTAATGTCGCTCCTTACTTTCAGCTAAAAAAATTGGTTTTTTTTTTATTTAATTAACCTCACTGAGCGAAAATATCCGTGATGTTTTCTGTTTAAGACTATTGACAACAGTTCCAAAAGATTATCCCCCAGAAAATACCCGGAAAATACCCTCCCCGGTGGAAAACTTCTCTAGAGAATGCATCCCTAGGAAATATTGCCCAGGAAATATACCCCCCCCCCGTGAAAATCCTCCCCAGAAAATACATCCTTACTGAAAGGCACTTATTCTCAAAAGTTTTTTCTCTACATGAAATTCCCCCAGACAATCCCCTCCCCTGCCGAAAACTTCCCTGCAAAAAATGTTCGTATATTTCCTAATAACAAATACTATCTGTAAGCATAGATAAATTATAAAACCTAAAACGACTCTTAAATTTTCTATAATGAGGTTCTCTGATTGTTTTGCAGTTTGGGAGAGAGAGAGATACCTCAAAGAGTAGATTTTACTCCCAAAACATCCCAGCAACCACTTAACCATCAGGTAAATATGCTACAGAATTAGTTCAAAGGGGAGACGAGGGGAGGATGGAGTTAGAAATTGATGTATGATCCCCAGGGCAGTATCCAGGATTTGTTGGGGGATGGGGGTGAGGGGAGGGGTAAAAAAGAAAATTTAAAAAACACATCAAAAATGTGAAACTGATATCTGTTCCCTTATGATTTTTGAGACTACTTTTGGTCTACGCTGTTATTATGAAAGTAAAAAGCAGCATTAAACCCAAAACTTAGCAGAACTTAATCGATATAGGAGTGGGACCACCCTTCCTTACCCACACCCCCACCTCATGGTCACAGAAACTTCGGAAGGTGCTCATTAGATCAGAAATTAAGATTTACAGGTCCTTTTTATAAGTCAAAAGTGATTGGAAGCCAGCCAGCCACAGGGGGTGGGGCTTTTTTGCAGGGGGATATTTTTCAGTGGGTAATTTTCTGCGGCATGGTATTTTCCGGTGGATATTTCCCGGGGATGTATTTTCCACGGGGGTATTCTCCCGGGGATATTTTCCGTGGGAGGGGGATTTTCCAGGGGTATTTCCAGTGGGGGATATTTTTCACGGGAGGATGTTTTCTACAGGGGCATTTTCTGGTGGAGGTATTTACTACAGGGGGTAATATTCCGGGGGTATTTTTTGTGGGGGATATTTTCTGTAGGGAGCTTTTCCGGAGGGGATTTTCCACAGGGGGTTATTTTCGGGGGAGGGGTTTATCCGGGTGAAATGCAGGCCATTGTTGTCAACATGTGCTGACAATGTCAAAAATCCTATTTTTGATTGAAACAACTGATGAAAAACCGTTATCTGGTACAGTACGTTTTTCTAAAAACATACGTAAAGTACGAACTGCAGCTTTGGCTTCTTCAGGTAAAATGTAAACTGGCTCATCCTACTCGTTTTCGTTGTCAGAAGGAGCATCATTATCAATGATTCTACAATTTCTTCATCAATTAACTTGCTGGTTACTGCTACCAGGTGGCATTAAGTGTAAATTTGTCAAATGTTGGTATCTTGTTTGAAGACACCTGCACTGTCACATCATTCCACTGAGCCTTGAAATGACCGTCTGGTAGTTCCACTTCTAGTTGTTCTCCCTCTTGTGAAGATATGACCCTCCATAGTCCCTGAGAATGAGCTGTACGTGGTATCAGGCATATTGGTATCGAGCGTATTGGTGTCACATATATCGTATCGGGCATGTCGGTATTGGTATCCTGTGTTTTTTTTTTCAGTCATTTTCTAGGCTCCTTTTTAAAGCATGTCCGGGTAAGGACATCATTTTCAATATTATATAATGTTTTTTGATGAAAACAAACTTAATTTCTATATCATTTATCCGATCTACACAAGAAATAATATTTTCTTGGAATTTCGATTCATTATTAAGTAATGGGTGAATTTTCTATTTAGAGACATGTCAAATAAATCCCTAACACATTTCAGCATTTCTATTGAGGTTGCAAAATTTGCCACAAATATGTCTGGATGTGCAAAGCTGACTGCGTAGTGATCATTTTGTGCCGAAACTACTCGTCTGGAGCAACTTTCTTAATTGTTACTAAATTTAGTTTTTAAAACAAAGAAAATCTATTTCAATATTAAAACAAACAATTAAAGATCTATATTTTGTTTTAAAATTTAATGGTTGCAGCAGTAGCTGTAACCCAGTAAAGAGCGAACCGCAGCCCATAGTAACCAAAAATTGAGAACGCGCTGTTAAGAGAAACTTCCTAGTGAAAAGACATTAACGTTTGACACTGAATCAGGAATGGTAACTATTGTTTCGGTTAATCTTAAAAGTAAAGGTTTATTGCGAAAAAAATTATCGTGATATCGAAAAAGAGCCTGAATCCCCTTGAAAACGGCGTCAGATTGAAATAAAAAGTGCACCACTGGAATCAGAATGATTGAAATCTTTTTAAGGTAATTGTAGTCCTTCACCATGAACACCAAGGAAAATCACTTCTTTGCATGGGTTGCTCTGATGTCCCCTGTTTTTCACCAGGGCTAGCGAATGACCAGAACATCATAGAGAGATGTTTAATGGCTCATTTGAACAGAAACTAAATTTACTAGTGCCCTTTTTAATTGAACGAAAAACTTGGAGGGCAACTAGTCCCCTCCCTAAAGGCCCCTTCCCCAAAGTTATCCCAGCAAAGTTTTGAGATAGCCATTTTGTTAAAAATAGTTCAAAGGTTCACTCTCTATGATTTTGGTGATGATATGCACTCCATTATTGACATTCATTAACAGATGACAATATTTTCAATATATTGTCGTTTTTCAATATTGTCGTTAATTGACGATATTTTCACAAATTTTGAGACACTGGGTTGTAACATTATAGTGGAAAATACTTCTAACCCTTTTATTTTTCATGGAAGATCTTACACATAAAAATCAGGCCAAATTTCGGCAGTACAGAAATCGTCTGACAGGGCTACTTTGACAAGCGAAGCAGTCATACCATCTTCATGAATTTCAAAATGCTGAAGGGTCCATAAAAAAGATATGGTTGATTTTAATGACTGCCTTGGAAAAAAGAAAATGAAAAGCCTTCTGGAAAAGATATTATCACCAAAAGACAAGAAAATTGTTAAAAGAAAGCAAAACGTTGTTGGTTTCCTAAATGAGTACTTGACAAATGTTGATCATGTAACATCGCTTAAGGCATCAACTCAAAATTATGTATTCTTCCCGTAATATGTCACATACGGAATTATTATTATCTTTTCATGGAAAGATCTATTCATGGAAATTCTACCAAAAAGTGATTATGCTATGGAACTATCTAACCAATGTAAGCATGGTTATGGGACAAGATCTCCTAAGCATGTAGAACCCTGCGCGTGCTCTGAAAGATCGAGGTTCTCACTCAGACACTGCATAACCAAACTTTGGAATGTGCATGGGTCGGGTCTTCATCTCAGTCTTTCTGTTGGTACACTACGGAGGCAATTAACAACCCTTTTACTAACCCTTTGGTCATTTTTTTATTATTAGTTATTTAGTTATGGTTGTCCTGCTGGCTCATTCTCTTGGTCTAACTTCCCCTCGGCTTCATTTCACTCTTTTCGGGGGGGGGGGGGGGTGTGAGTTGTTTTCGTAACTTCTCCATTTGGCTGGTGGTTTGGGATGATGCTTGGTGAGTCATTCATTTTTTTCTTTTTCTACAAAAGAGTGCGATTGTGTGCAATTACAGTAATATATTTTGTTATATACTATTTTGTTTTTATTTGTTATTGGTTGCCTGGTAATAAGAGCTAGACTGTCAGCTCGTGTTGGCCTTTAGTGTCACAAAGCTGCACACTTTGCCCAAAGATGGCAACATTACTAGAGAGTGCGAATTTTAACACGGTCAATCAATTTGTCACGGCAAAAAAAAAAAAAAAAAAAAAAAAAAAAAAAAAAAAAAAAACTAATCAGAGATTTACAATTCACCTTCTTGAAATTCAAGAAGAATTGAATTTAGAATTGGTAGTAAAATACATTTGATGTGGGAAAGGACAATAGTAACGGTTAGAGAATTCCTCAATTTTGTACGCGTAATGTCTATATTATTCTACCCTAAGAGTCAAGGAATCTTCGTGAAATCGCACTATCAGATTAACCCTATCAGAGAACCCTATTGCAGAGGCTCCAAGCTCCTGTTCCCGCAAATTAGAATTTTGTACATTTTGCCAGGAGAAAGATCACAGATATATGTTTATTATTAATTTTAAAAAAAACTATTTTTTCCGAGGGAAGTAAAGAGCGAAGTTAAAACTTAGAAAGAACAAAATTACTACTCCCCGGCCTATCTAACATATATAAATAAAACTAGTGCAAATAAATCAAATGGTAAAATCTCCCCTTTTTGGCTGGATTTCAGAAAACAAAAAACAATACAGTAGGTTTGGTACGGTAAATGTAAACCATTTAAGAAACTTTTCAACAGTATGTAAGTAAAGCATTTTGAGATTGTTGCTTTATTAATTTTTTTTCGCTTACTTTGGCATCACTTCTGCACAATGAGCTCAGTTCAATCATTGACTATCGTTCTGGAATAAATCAAACGGTGAAATCTCCCTTATTTGGCAGAATTTCAGGAAACTAGCGCTTTACTGAAAATGCAAAACAATATAGGAGTTTTGGTACGGTAAATGTAAACCATTTAAAATACTTTTGACTGTATATAAGTAAAGTATTTTTAGATTGATGCTGTATTTGTTCTTTCCATTTTATTTGGCATCACTTCTGCACAATGAGCTCAGTTCAAAGATTGACTGTCGTTTTGGATCTGAAAAGAACATCTCATGAATTTTTTTTGAAAAATTTGAAGTGAGGAATCTTACTAGTATTAAGACTACGGACTCTCTTTAGATTATATCAAACAGTTCGTGGTAACGAACTCTAAGGAGCTACCCAGCTCAATAGTAACCGAAACTCTAGAAAATGGAATTTTGATACCAATAGTTACATCAAAAGAATTTTTATACTGATTTTAAAGTCATACAATCTTAACGACAATCACACCATCAGATTCAGCGTATCAGAGAACCCTATTGTAGAAGTTCCAAGCTCCTATCTACAAAATGTGGAATTTCGTATTTTTTGCCAGAAGGCAGATCACGGAGTGTTTATTTGTTTTTTATTTATTTTTTTCCCTGGGGTGGTCGTATCGAACGAGTGGTCCTAGAATGTCGCAAGAGGGCTCATTCTAATGGAAATTAAAAGTTCTAGTGCCCTTTTTAAGTGACCAAAAAATTGGAGGGCACCTAGACCCCTCCCACGCTCATTTTTTCCCAAAAGTCACTGGATCAAAATTCTGAGATAGCTATTTTATTTACCATAGTCGAAAAACCTACTAACTATGTCTTTAGGGACGACTTACTCCCCCGCAGTCCCAGAGGGAGGGGCTGTAAGTTACAAACTTTGACTTGTGTTTACATGTAGTAATGGTTACTTGGAAGTGTACAGACGTTTTCAGGGGGAGATTTGAGGGGGGGTACGTGGGAGGATATTTCCATGGGGAAAATTTTCATGGGGGAAGAGAATTTCAATGATGGGGGTGCAGGATTTTCGAGCATTATTTTAAAAAACAATGAGAAAATAAATATGAAAAGTTTTTTTCTACTGAAAGTAAGGAGCAGCATTAAAACTTAAAACGAACAAAAATCATTAAAAATATGAGGGGTTTACCTCCTCGTTATACCTCACTCTTTACGCTAAAGTATTTCTAGTAATTTCAACTATTTATTCTACGGCCTTTGTGATTCAGAGGTCATTCTTAAGGAATCGGGACAAAATCTAGACTTTAGTGTAAAGAGTGAGGTATCGAAGAGGGTTGAACCCCCTCATAATACGGTCGTTACTTAAGTTAATTCATAAGTTACGTATATGTTTTACCAATGAAAACGTTTGTAAAAAATTTAAAGTTCTAGTTGCTTTTTTAAGTAATCAAAAACTTGGAGGGCAGCTAGGCCTCCTCCCTCGCTCCTTTTTTCTCAAAATCTTCCGATTAATTGCAATTAATTAATATGCAAATTTCGTTTTAATTATTTATGTGCGGAGAGCCAAGATCAAAACATGCATTAATTCAAAAACGCTCTGAAGTTAAATAAAAAAAAGTTTTTTTTTTAAAGTTTCTTACTGTTTTAAAAATAGAGTAAAGAGAAAGAGTCAAACTTCAGCGTAAAGAGCGGGGCGTTGAGGAGGAAAAGACCCTTTCATATACGGAGTAATTTCTGTTCGTTTCAAGTTTCAATGTTGCTCCTTATTTTTATTTTTAAAAACTTATTTTTTTTATTTAATTTCACAACTTGAAACTATCCGTTTTTAAGAGAGAAATAACTAGATTTCCAGAATTCATATTACGGTGATATGTTCTTCATTTCGAATAATACTGGGTGAAACCAAGACATTACCTGATAAATCGATCCATGATTTTATAAGCTGTTTAATGAAATTAAACATATTATTAAACATATAAAGTTATTCAGATAACTTTAATTGTATATTGAAAGCTACTGATATCACAGCTCCTGTACGAGTATGAAAAGTTTTATTGTTTAGTCTGTTGTTGTGAGGCTACGCATTTATTTTTGACTCCTAAATCAATATTCTTGTTTTTTATGCTTGGTTTTTGTGTTATCAATGAAGCCCTAGTTTTCTTTAATCCTACCAACACAGGGAAATATTACCAGCTGATTTATTTGCACTAGTCTTACTGACACATGTCAGATATCAGTGATGTCAGATGGCTAGGAAGTAATAATTTTTATTCGTTTTAAGTTTCAACTTCGCTTTTCACTTCCTTCGGAAAACTTTGGTTTTTTAAAAATTAATGTTGGCTCGTTTTTTATTAAAATGTAATTTAGAAACAAATTGTCATGATCTTTTTTATTGATTCGGAATAATTTCTATTCGTTTTAAGCTTCAATGTTGTGTTTCAGTTTCAGTCACAAACTTATTCTTTTATATAATTTCTAATCACCTCCAATCTAGGGGAGGTAAGACACCTCGATCCTTGTTGAGGAGTTGAGCGAACAAGCCGTACAAGAATTGAAGGAAAAAATAAGTTTAGGAGCGGAAAGAAAATCAAAACATAGTGTCGTTTATTATTGTAACTTTTTAAAGAAGAAATAGATCTTTAATTCTTGGCTTTAAAAAAAAAAATAGCAGCACTTAAGAAATCAGCTCTAGGCTAGTAGCTTTGATACGAACAGTTAACTAAACGGACAGGTTTTTATATCGTTATGCTCGTGAAAACTTTTGCAAGGTCAACAGAAATGAGCCTTTAGGCTTAAGGAGAAATTTCACCAGTCCCTATGTGGAAAAGCCATTCATTGCTTAGAAATGAATCGAAACTTCAAAAAAGCATCTTTTCTTCTGTAGTTTGTTTTCATCTCAAAAATTTTGGGAAGAATTACCTGAATTCTCCTACAGAACTGTTTTTATTTTTCTTTCTTTCTCTTTAGATGCACAATCGTACGTATGGAGAGAATATTAGAGTGGGACTGTCAAGTAAATAACTTGAAACTTCGAGTAGTTTCAGAACCGTATGCCGACACTTCTCAAACCCCTAAGTGACAAGGGTATTTGGGGTCAAGGGTGTTATTTTCTATGAGGCAGAGGGGCGGACCTCAGTTTTCTCCAGTTTTCTGCCCCCCCCCTGCTGAAATTTATTTTCACCAAAAATATTGTCAAAACAAATATAAGCCTGCATAATTCAAGCATCCACTGAAATAGGTCAGTTTTTTAAAAAAAAAACTCTTTAACTTTTTTAGTTAAAAAATCTTTAACTTTCTTAGCACTATATGTCTTGTTTCTCAGTTTTTTTTTTCTGTCATATTCACTTGATATGAGAACATTCTGGTAGGCCACTAGCCCCAGCTTTTCCTCTTGATACATGGCACCAAAAGTGCCATTTGTAGTGCCATTTTGAACTTGCTGACGGTGAAATTTAGAGGAAGGACGTAGATATGAGCCATATCTTTTATATGAGCCATTAAACATCTGTCGTAGATACTTGCGATACCAATACGCCCCACAACAACACGCCCATACCGATATCTTCAACCCCATTGTTTTCAACCCAAAAACCGTGCAATACTCGAAATAATTTTGCGGTCATATTTTATCTCTGTAAGTCGAAGTGACCCAAAAATTACCCAAGTTTTACTTGACTTACCTTCTCGTCCGCGACCCCATTTTACACGTGGAGATGCTTTGGAGGAATTACTCTCTGGAGGATTTGTAGGTGGTGAAGGGATTTCCCATGGGAGAAAATCTCCATGAGGGAATTATTACTAGGGAATATTCTCCATGGGAAAATTTTCTGAGGCAGAAAATCTCCATTGGGGGTGGAAGGCGATTTCCTGGAAATACTTTCCAAACAGGGGGATTCACTCATCCCCTTAAAAAGCAAAAGGAACTAATAAAAACAAGTCTTTCTTGAAATAAAATCATGCTAAGCAGTGTTTTTCAGGCGGAATCGTAAGCAAGAAATTTTCTTAGGGGGAATTCGTAGCGGGGACGGCATTGTCCGGGGGTAATTTCCCAGCGGGCAAATTCTCCGTGGGAGAAACTTTCTATGGATGAATTTTTTGTGGGGGGAATTCCCCAAAGAGAGGTGAATTTTTCTGGGTTTATTTTAAAAGCCATCAGAAATTAATTACATAAAATAAAAACAATTTTTTCTACTTCAACTAAGGAGCATCATAAAAACTTGCGAACAGAAATTATTCCGTAAATGGGGGGATTTGTCCCCTCCTCATTACCCCCTCTTTACTCTTAAGTTCGAACTTTTGTCTCAATTTCTTAAGAACTATTTCTGAAACCAAAGGGCCGTGTAATTAGTATTCGAACTTTGGTACTTGTATGATATACACCCTACGTAATATTGTTATAATATGTTTATCTCAGGCTCAATCCTAATGAAATATACCAAAGTAAGATAAAAATATAATACTTGCGCATTAGCGGGGGAGGGGTAGAGTATGGTGGATCTGCATTTTTAATATGTTAGATACAATTATTCTGTATATTATGTAGTAAGAATTAATTTATAACTTAACACTATCGAAATACTTTATTCCCACCCCATCCCTAGTAAGCAAATATACAGCCTAAATCATGCATTTTGCATCTATTCTGTCACTTCTCTTTGTCTTGTCTCACACAAAGTGATTAACAACTTTAGCGGTAGGACGTTTATCATACAAGTACCAGAACATGAAAGCTTTCTATTCCAAAATTGCCCCAGAGAATATCATCTTCTGTGTCATTTGGCACTATAACGGAGTTATCGGGGCAAATTTGCCAAGAGTGCTTAGATAGGATAAAGAGCCTTAAAATGAACCATTGAAATTTTTTTCTATGATGTTGGAGTAGCTTGTTACTTCTGCTAGTCTGCTCACGATCTACGGAAATCGTTAAGGGAATGGAAGGGAGGGTATACGAGAAGGAGGTCTGGAAAACTAAGGGCTCTAGACTATAGAAATTATGAAGGCATTTTTCTCGTGTCTTTATGCTTTCCACTCCAGGTACGGTACAAAAAAGTACCACTTTTGGTACCATATGGGCCTATATGGTGGTGTTATCGAGACGAATTTATAAAAACAGCATTTAAATTGATGTTGCAGCAGTCTGCAGGTTCAATTGGTCATTATATGACCAACAACAGTAAATGCGCACTTTAAGGTACGCTTAGTGTGCTCTTTGGGTGCCATATTGCCTTAATGAATGACCCTTGATCTTACTTGTGACAAAAAAACTCACATTTTTGCAGATGGGAGCTAGAAACTTCTACAATAAGTTTCTTGGATACGCTAAATCTGATGGTGTGATTTTCATGAGTGATGCTTGTACTCATAGGGGTGTCTCCCCCTCCTTCGAAAATCAAGAAAATTTTCTCAGGCTCTTAGCTTTTGATGAGTAGCACTATATGTAACGAATATATATGTAATATATATATGTAACAAATATCTAAAAATATATAAATATATAAAAATATATAAATATATAAAAATATATAAAAATATATATAAGTAAATAAAAATATATGTAACAAATATCTATTGATATCAAAATTCTATTTCTTAGAGTTTCGGTTACTATTGAGCCGCGTCACTCCTTACTTACAGTTCGTTATCACAAACTGTTTGATTTACATTGTATGTTAAAAGTTATTAGTATCTTGTCTGCTGGTAAAAGACTGTCGAGAGCTGCTTGCTGTATGCTAAATCAGGAGTGTTCTGCTCCTAAGAGAACCTACTCTTTCTTTTTTTCTTTTTTTATATTTTATATATTATTTACTATTCATTATTCATTATTTGTTATATTTTATATAATATTTATTATATAGTATTTATGATTTATTATTTAACATTTTTATAGTTTAAATTTGTTATGTTCGATTGTGTGGTGGGTGTTTGTTTCTGTGTGTATGCTGTTGTATTGGTGATTTCTTTTTTACTATATTGTTATCTCCTTTTTTCGTGCGCATAAACATGGCAGCTTCATTCTATTGTGTGAATAAAGTCAGATTCAAATGGAAAACAGGTAACGTAAAAAAAAGCTAGACCAAAATTAAAATAGCCAAGTTTTAATCCAGAGGCTTGTTGCAACTTTTTTTTTACGCCGGTCGCCATCAAAATAAGTGAGCTTGGCGTAAAATAAGCCAATGTGAAAACAGTCGTTTCAATGTGAAAACAGTCGTTTCAAACTACAGACATACACATTGCAATATAGCCGTTTTTGCCTATGTGCGGTTACCAGAACAAAATGAAACTTTGTAATTTTTATCAAAAACTGCAGCTCCACTTTATTATATGTGAGCTGTTTTCAAGTATCTTTTGATTTGTTTAACTTAGTTTTAGTTTTTATATCTCGTTTTCCCTCTTCTTATAGGCTTTGGATCGAGAAAGACACAGCAATTCACGAAAATGAAGGGTGGGGAAACAATTTTTTTAGTCTCTTTTTAATGAGGATAAAAATCCAAAAATTAGGAGGGGGGGGAAATTGGGATTTTTAGATTTCTTATTTCAACGAATATACCAAACAAAGCATTTTCCAAAATGTACAGAGATCACACAAATCTAGGGGAATGTTGTCCCTGTAACCTCTCCCCCCACTAATTAGTATCGCTGGTTATGGTGTCAAAAAATTTGAGCTTTTTTAGTATTTATATAAACAAGTTTTTTTTTTAATTTTGCTTTCACGATACTTTCCTCTTTTTCCTTGAGTGACTTTCTCGTATCCATTGAGCTAAACTCTTGTAGATGGTCTTTTCTAATTTGAAAGCCGGTTTAGTCGTTCAAATGTATCTTTTTGGCACATGTCCACGGCCCCAAATATACACCATGAAATTAATTTCAAGCTACTATCCTGGTATGTTTTTGTGCGACCATCTCTACTCTTCCTTCATTTCTAGGGTGGGGAAGATTAAACAGAAGACACTGCCCATCTTAATTTTTACAACAGACTTATCTAATTTTCTTTTTACTCTAAATCTTTAAAAAACAATTTCTATTATCTTAGCTTAAGCTTAATCTGTGTCAATAACTTTTGTCTAACTTTGATAAATCACTAATACTCTACAAATCAAAATTTGCACAAATATGACACTGAAAGCCCTTCATTGTGGGTCATTTGATCCAATATGATTAAAAATGTTTTTTATTGGCCAATGAATATAATTTTCGTTTTTACACCATTAACATTACAACAAACTTTTTTCCTGCATCAGAATTACAGGACATTGTTCCCTTGTTCTCTCCCCTGTTCTCCCTTAGAGAACAAGATCCCTCGTTCTCTATGACAAGCTCCAAGCCAAAACGAAAATTAAATAAAACACAAAGACCATTGAAAAAACGCCGGTCAAGAAATGAGGTTACCAGGTTTGACCCCCCTCCCCTCGCGAATTTTTGGTATGACTCTTAAAAATATAACAAAAATTCACATAAACACATTTTTCATGTTTAAAGTTATTATATACCCCAGCTCCAGCCATTCCAGATTAAATAATATCGTTGTATTTGCCGACTTAAATATTGGTGAAAAAATGAATTGGTATCATCTTTAGTATTTGCTCAGATTTTTTTTTATTTATTGAATATTTAATTTTGAAAACCAAGAAATTTTTATCTTTTGCGTATTCCAGGATTTAATCATAGAAAAAAAAAAGAATAATTAAACGGCCTATTGACAATTTAAACTACTAGTACATGACTGGAACTGCCTCAATGCAATATTTCATACGGAAATTCTTCTATGCCTGGAAGAAAATGTCTAGAAAATGATTACAGACTTAGGCTAGCTTTGCATTTCATACACGATTAAATGTCTGTGCCCATACAGACACAGAAAGCCAGAATATAATTCTAAATATTGTGTTCTGACACAGTTGATAGTCAATTATTCAAGGATACTCGATAAAATAAATTTGGCATACCTTACAATATTTTCAATTGTTTTAACAACGAATAAATAATTTCCTCTTTATTAAGACTTTTATCAAATCAAACTCCTCAAATCCTTCGAAAAAAATCTTTTTACATTTTCTAATTAGTTTGAATTCATGATAAAAATAGATTCAATGACGCAGAAAAATTGTTAGTAAATAAAAATGATTTAGCTTAGCTTCACTAGATGAAATACAATATTATTGGCTAAGCTCTTGAGAAATTGAAGTCTGCGGAGATCTTTACATATTCACAATTTTTGAAAAGTTGAAGTTCCTAGTTTAGGAATCAACTTGATTTACTATTAAATCCGAGACTTTTAGCCCAATTTACCGACTGTTGCTAATTTAGTTATCTTTTAGCTCTATTACTGTTAACTTATTTACTATAGCACTGAACATCGCTGTATAGCGCGTAAATTTGGGCAATTGTAGCACTTCAGGAACTAACCATAGTGGCACACCTAATTTCTATCCTTAGTAATTTATTGTCAAATCTAGTTCATTTTTCCATATCCCTTGAGCCTCCAAAAAGTCTGTTGTTTTTGGCTCAACTGTCTTTGTCTGTAAACCTCAAAAACTAAAGATTGTTTCTTATCAGTTGTATTACTGACCAAAATACACTTCCCGGCACGTACGGGGGGGGGCCTGCCCCCCCCCCCCCGAAATTTTATGAAATGCTAAATTTCCCCATGGTTTCTTGGAATTTCCAGCCTAAATAGGACATTTATTAAGAATCTAGATACATGTGTGAAGCCTTTTTTGGGGGATTTTACAGCATGCAATTATCCGGTCAAGTCACTGCCCAATTATTAATCCATTTTCCGTCTAACTTTTTACCCTCTTTTAAGTAATTAGCAATTGTACTTTTATTTTCTTTTTTGTAAAGAGAGTTTGCTTTCCACAGCAAAATAGAATTATCCTTGATTTTAGGGCGTTTATCCCCTTTTTTCAGGATAAAGTACAGCTTTTAATGGATCAATTTTGGAAACTATTATTTTTCATTAAAATCTACGTTTTTGCAATAGAAGAACTACCCCCCGCAGCACCCGTATTGCACTGTTAACCCTAAATTTCCCTTTCAGTTGGATATAATAGATTAATCACTGGTTCTAAATCGCCATGAACATAACCTGAGCCTAAAACGTACTTTTGAGGCTTCAGTCTCCTTCCCCCCATCCGCTACAATACTACAGATTAAAGTTAATCTGTATTTTCCGATATACGTGCTTTTTGCATTACTAAATAATTACCACTTTACTCTGCTATTTCGAAAGTTTTGACCCCCCCCCCAAAAAAAAATCCTGCGTACGTGCCTGTACGCTTCAAAAAACTCTGAAACCGGCCAGTTAACATCAAATATGATGAAAAAGGAAAAAAAAATCCATATGAAACATGCACAAAAAAGGAATTAGTCTGAAAGTAAAAAACTCATACAAACATGTAAATCCCTTACTTTGGAGAAAATCCTTTCTTTACGACATCTCTGACAATACCTGGATGCTAAAAACAATACCGAGAAACAGCATTACTTTAGTGAAATATGAATCTTGTATTTTATCAAAATATATATTCAGCCGGGAAGTGTTTCGTTTTATGTTGTAAATTTACAAATCGTGCCCCTTTTTTGCCCTTTTACGTCCCAAACTTCAAAAATGTGTCTCTGTTTAACCCTTTTATGGCATTGTGTCCCAGCCCATGGGTATGTGTCCTTTCAAAATAAAATGTGTCGATTTGGCAACCCTACTAACACATCTTCTAAAGTGTACACAAAGGACTTAAGCGAGTTTAGCAGAAAATAAACTTTTTATAGGAGGAAAGAAACTTGAAAAAGAAAAATTTTACAGCTTCATACTTTTGTTAATAATAAATTTAAAAGCCAATAATTTGAACAATCATACAAGTCTTAATTTAGGAGAAGGGAGAGATCGAAGCTTTTCCCGCACTTTGCAGTTGCCTGATCATAGTTATATTGCAGCAATAATAACTTGCTGAAAAAAAAGATGTTGTCGTCAAAGAAAAATTAAATGCTAATTTACAAGTAACAGTGTTAACATTTAAGTAACATTTAAGTAAACATTTTAGTTACATTTAAGTAACAGTGTGCTCTGTAGTGGATTCCAGTTAGTGATGGGAATGAAGACGATGAAAAGCTATGCATTAGGGGGGAAGGTGGATTGTGTCTCGAAAGCTTTTTCCTGTTATGCATCCATAGAGCGTGGGTGTCGATTCAAGGGAAGGATCATTTTCTTCTATTCACTAGGTTTTAAAAAATACCCTTTTAGGTGTTCTTATCTTAAAAGGACAAAAAACACAAAATTGCACCCCCTCCCTAAATTTTGAAAGGTGTTTTCAATAATGTTTTGTATATATTTTTTTTATTTAATGTTTTCAAAAATATTGAAGAAAGATCCCAGCTACCTCCCTTATTTCTTATCAATTGCTGCCCTTCGCCTAGAGGGGCTTATAGTATAGTAGGTAACTATACAATATTATAGTTTAACTATAGTATAACTATATTACATATAGTAGTAACTATATTATGTATAGCAGGTAACATTTAAACCGCTGCAACTGCGAGGCCCTAAAAAAATGTAAAACTTTCAAATCAATTATAAACAACATTAAAACAAACTTACAACAGTCGAATTCAAATTTTTAGCACAGAAGCATTCAGCACTGTTATTTTGTTGTTGTTGAATTTGACAAATTATTTGTTATGAAACATTTCCAAAAATTACTGCCCCGGGAGATAAAATTCCCAGAAATAAGACTTGCAAAAATGAACTCAAGCCTTCTGACGGATCCCAATCTTTCGTTACAATAAGAAACCGAAAAAAAATGTTCTTTCTCATATGGGAGTAAATTGTATTTGTAACTTTCAATATGCATAAATTACCAAATATTGTAAGGGGAGTTACCACACCCCCAAAGTGGTTCAAGAGAAAGCATTGCCCTGCTGCTCCTTTCTTTATGAACAGCTCAGCAGACAATTTATGTTATTTATGTAAGAAGTATGAAAATCTCAGACACGATCTTTAGCCGTGACAGCGACAAAGTGATGTTTCAAGTAAATCATGGATCAAATTATTTTCCTCTTAGTAGATTGAGGCAGTCTCCTTTATTTATTTATTTTTTCGAGTGAAAACGTGACAGAAGTGACAGAAGTTACCGCCGAATATACCGGAAATTGCATCTTTACCTTTTGCTGAAAACGGCTGGATATTTTTTTCTGAATAGGCATACTAACATTTTCTGGACTGAAAAAATCTAGCTGGGTCATGACTTTAGAAAAGCTATATCCCCCACCGATACCCTGAACATATTTTCCTTAAACATTCTGAAGGATTTTTGCCGTACCAGAAAAAATTGTCGAAACAACGTTTGACAGTCAGGAAAGGGTTAGTGAATACTAATTGCGTTATGATTATTTCAAAGGCTCCTACATAAGATAATTTTGCATATTTTTTTTTAATGCTTATGTAATTAGCCGCCTAAGAAACAGGCAAAGAATAAAGTAAGTGAGTATTAGTATTTTGGCAAGAATCAAATGCGTCTAAAACTTTAGTAAAAAGGTTTTGAGTCCCCCATCTTGGAAAATATCTCTAAAATATGTCGGGAGTAGAACTACCGTGTTTATTCATAAGACATTCGCTGAAAATGATATGGATACTGAAGGGTTTAGGAAAGTTTTTGATATATCGTCAGCAGATAATGACATATATCAAACAGTTCGTGGTAACGAACTGTAGTAAGGAGCGACCCGGCTCAATAGTAACCAAAACTCTAAGAAATTGAATTTTGATATCAATAGCTACATCAAAAGAATCGCATTTTAATGCTGGTTTTAAATATATAAGTTTACTCAAGTTTAGTCTTACCTATCAAAAGTTACGAGCCTGAGAAAATTTGCCTTATTTCGGAAAATAGGGGGAAACACCCCCTAAAAGTCGTAGGATCTTAGCGAAAATGACACCATCAGATTCAACGTATCATAGAACCCTACTGTAGAAGTTTCAAGCTCCTATCTCCAAAAATGTGGAATTTTGAATTTTTTGCCAGAAGACAAATCACGGGTGCGTGTTTATTTGTTTGTTTGTTTTTTTTCCCAGGGGTCATCGTATCGACCAAGTGGTCTTAGAATGTCGCAAGAGGGCTCATTCTAACAGAAATGAAAAGTTCTAGTGCCCTATAAGTGACCAAAAAAATTGGAGGGCATCTAGGCCCCCTCCCACACTCATTTTTTCCCAAAGTCAACGGATCAAAATTTTGAGATTGCCATTTTGTTCAACATAGTCGAAAACCATAATAACTATGTCTTTGGGGATGACTTACTCCCCCTCGATCCCTGGGGGAGGGGCTGCAAGTTACAAACTTTGACCAGTGATTACATATAGTAATGGTTATTGGGAAGTGTGCAGACGTTTCCAGGGGGATTTTATTTTGTTTGGGGGTGGCGCTGAGGAGAGGGGGCTATGTTGGAGGATCTTTCCTTGGAGGAATCTGTCATGGGGGAAGAAAAATTCAATGAAAAGGGCGCATGATTCTCTAGCATTACTATAAGAAAACAATGAAAAATAAACATGAAAACGTTTTTTCAAATGAAAGGAAGAAGTAGCATTGAAACTTAAAACAAACAGAGATTATTACGCATATGAGGGGTTCTAAAAATACTTTAGCATAAAGAGTGAGGTATTTAGGAGGAGATAAATACCTCGCTCTTTATGTTATAGTATTTTTAGTAATTTCAACTATTTTTTCTACGGCCTTTCTGATTCAGGGGCCATTCTTAAAGAATTGGGACAAAACTTACGATTTAGTGTAAAGAAGGAGGTATTAACGAGGGTATAAACCCCCTCATATACATATTAAAATTAAAGAATATAAAAGTTTGTTACGTAAGTTAATTCTAAAGTTACGTATATTTTTTGCTAATAAAAAAATTCGTTAAAATTAAAATTAATAGTTGCCTTTTTATGTAACCGAAAAATTGCATGGCAACAAGGCCTCCTTCCCCATCTCATATTTCTCAAAATCGTATGATCAAAACTAAGAGAAAGCCATTTAGCCAAAAAAGGAAGTAATATGCAAATTTCATTTGAATAGTTTACGTGTGGAGAGTCAAAATCAAACATGTATCAATTCAGAAACGTTCAGAAATTACATAAAAAAAACTAGTTTTTTTAACTGAAAGTAAGGAGCGACATTAAAAGTTAAAACGAACAGAAATTACTCCGTATATGAAATGGATTGTCCCTTCCGCAATCCCTCGCTCTTTACGCTAAAGTTTGACTCTTTGCCACAATTCTGCTTTTAAAACAATTAAAAGCTTTAGCGTAAAGAGCGAGGGATTGCAGAAGGGACAATCCATTTCATATACGGAGTAATTTCTGTTCGTTTTAACTTTTAATGTCGCTCCTTACTTTCAGTTAAAAAAACTAGTTTTTTTTATGTAATAAGTACCAAAAGAGATAATTCAACAGAAAAGTTGCAACTTCTGCCATCTTGTGGTAGAAGTTGCAAAACATCAGTCTTTGGTTTTAGAGAGTCAAAGTGCCAGGAATATATATTATAAGATTGCCAATTAATTTGTAATAGTCTAAGATTCTCAACTGGAGGTTTTGAGCCAACTGTCTTGAAAAACGAGGCTCTTGGTTGTACTGCAAGCTGTTACCACTAATTTAACCCCCCCCCCCCCGAAGAATAAAAGTCTTGAGCTTGTTTAGGCAGAATTTGAAAACGGGTCATGAAACCGGTGTTTTTACGGGATTTAAATGAAATATCAAGCTGTTCGTTGTAAGGAACTGCAATCCTGTAAATAAAGAACGAAAACAAATTAGTTTCTTATGTGCAAATTCTCAAATACAGAGTATGGCAACATACCCTTGGGACTCTTTTATTTAACATGCCTCTCGGGACACTTTATTTACGTGACAGAATTGCAAAGAATATTTTCCCAAAATATAAGGGATGTAAGAAGGAAAACTTATATTTAATGCCCAATTTTAACAAAATCATGCTGACTATTTTAGTTTCATCACTTAAGGTCAATGGTAAAGTTTTATATGTTTAAAAAAATTAAAGCCAGCAATATTTAATTTTTAGAAAAATTCTTATGGAAGTAAAGAGAGAAATCGAAACTTAAAACAAACAAAAATTGTTGCTTCACAGATTATGTAACATCTACCCACAAAACGAGCTCAAATATACAGATTCCTGACTTCGATATACATAGAATTCTAAAAGCAAACTCTTTACTAAAAACTGAGCTCGCTTGAATTTTTTAGAGGATTAAAATTGTATGTTAAAATTTATGGCCATGAAAAGTTTTATGGCACAGTTTTATGGCCTTTTAGAAGAGTCTTCAATTTTCTACTGGCTACTTATGGGATTTTCTGCTCCTAAGAAATATTTTGGTTCTGGGGTCAGTTTTAGGTTTTCAGTAAAGCACTAGTTTCTTATATTCGACGGAAATCAGAAAAAATTTACATTTGTTTTTATATCTGTTATAATACAGGTTTTATTAATTTATGTTTGTTTCAAGTTTGACATTCGCTCGTAAATTCCGCAAGGAAAATAAAAGTTTTAAAAATTAATTCTCTTATGAGGTGCATATTTTGCATGTATTTGTGCGCTTTTTCTTGGCATTGTAATTTCTTAAGTAGCATATTTTGTGATGTCAGGTTCTGTTGGCTACTTACCCAGTTTGATGACAAGATTTTATGCATTTTTGGGACATTCAAAAAAAATTATTATGGCTTTGATGGAATAAGCTTTCAGATGATTCCAGATAGGTGTACAGCGTCTAACGGATCTATTTTTTCCTTCTCTCATGGACATCTCCTCTTCCAGTTAATCTACGAAAAAAGTGATAGTTAGAAATTGAAAAAATAAATAAATAAAGGAGACTGCCACTACCTCAACCTATTAAGAGGAAAATAATTTGATCCATGATTTACTTGAAACATCACTTTGTCGCTGTCATGGCTAAAGATCGTGTCTGAGATTTTCATACTTCCTACATAAATAACATAAATTGTCTGCTAAGCTGTTCATAAAGAAAGGAGCAGTAGGGCAATGCTTTCTCTTGAACCACTTTCATTTTTGCAAGTCTTATTTCCGGGAATTTTATAGATATAGTTCAAGTTCATAGTTTAATACGCGTTCAATTCAGTTTATTTTTCATACTATACTTTAAGGAACAAATAAAAGCTGTACCACAGCCCCCTCCAAGGTTTTACAGCAGAGAAAGCTTGTATCATAGTAACACGGAAATATATGAAAAAAGAAAAAGAATAACAATAAATACTTAAAAAACAATCTTCATTTCGAAATATGTGTTTTTATTTCTCAAAACATAAAAAAACACACCATTATAACCAAGATTACTGCAAAGAACAAATGACATGCGGATTGACAGCATAATATATACCGATATTTATTCCTGAAAGTCATAATAATTTTGGATTTAATAGTTACAAGAAAACGTTTAAAATACATTTTGTTTTCAGTAAAGATCAAATTGTGTTCTGGATATAGAAGGCACGGGGGGCGATGGCCTTGCTCCTCTTTATGGTAGTTTCTGCTCGTTTTGAGATTGACTTATTCCAATTCAAATGTTACCGCTTTTACTACTATTACTGCTGCTACGACTACTTCTTTCACTGAGGCTAAGGTTATTAAGATGAAACTCTCAGTGAATATTTCGGGCGATATTGGGCTAGCTCAAAATACACTATGTGTATTAGGGTTGAGAAAAGGATATATGAGCACTTTCCCAGGAACAGCTTAGGAGACTAAGTTGAAACTTACAGGGAGTGCTGAGAGGGATGTTGGACTAACCAAAAGGATCTCAAAGACCGCTACTACTACTACAGCTATAACTACTAGTACGACTACTATTACTGGGGCTAAGAGTATGAAGGTGAAATTCTAGGGAGTGTTCAGGGGGATGTTGAACTAAATCAAAACACACTCTGTGCATGCTGATTGTCAAAAGGTCTTATCAGCAGGTATTACGTTGAAACTTTCAGGTTATGCTGGTGGGAATATTGAAATAATCAAAAGACTACTACTGCTAGTACTACGACAAACTCCCCCCTTACCCTCTAAGGACAAGAGCTTAATTCGCACTTTACTGAAAACCAAATACATTTAAAATTTTAACTCTGTTTTTGCTTTAATAAATCGGAAATTAGCAAAATTTTCATGAATGAATATCAATATAAATCTTAGACTGTCAATCCACATCCTTTTGTTTTTTCAGTAGTCTTGGTTATGAAGGTGATTTTTTTTTCTTATTTTATATAATTAAGAATAAAATCGCATAGTCCAAAATAAGGATTGTTTCTGATAAACCAAAAATTATACTCTTGTCTTTAGAAAGCAAAAGGGTTGCTAGGCCTACTCCTCTTAATTTCTGACCGTTTTGAGCTTGTTTTGATAATTTTTTGGTTGGTGATTTACGGTAGTTTTAGGCTTGAGAAATTAATATATTTTATTTTGGCTTCTCCTTGGTTTAATGTGGTCCTTTACTTTTCAATGCAAACCTCTTTTGCTTTTTTTATATTAATTTTTCTGATATATTATGAAGACTTAGACAATTAGAGCATTGAGCAAATTTGTTTACGGAATCTGTCCACCCCTCCCCCATTCTGTCCTGGCCGAGTGGATTGGTATGCTGGATTTAGCATCCTTTTTACGAGAGTGCGCGGGTTCGAATCCTAGTGTACCCAATTACTTACTTTGGGACAGGGGTCAGTGGCGTGACTTTAAGCTCAGCCAGGGTTGACCCAGCTCCAAATGGGTACCTGGAGAAATCCGAGGAAGGTAAACAGGAAGGGGGTGCAAAAGCACAGGAATGGTTGGCCCCCAACCCCCCTTGCACTTCCCGGCTGAAGGGCCAAGAAACAGAGATCAACACCACCGGTAGGGACTGTAAAGTCCAATGCCGTATTCTTTACCTTTTTTACCTGTGCAATTATACATCACTAAATATAATGTCACGATGAATTATTGAACAAAATTAATTAAACTAAATATTAAGGTTAATTACCAAAATAACCATTTACCTTGTCTGGACTAAATGACTTTTAAGGAACGAATGCGTCATCGTGCGGCATTACTTGCTCTGCAGCTGGGAAGATCTAGATAGGCTTCTAATACCATCTAGAGATAATAATATCTAGAGAGGCTTCTAATACTTTTGATCGATGGGCTGTCTCAGAATTTGCAGTTGATAGCAACTTGGTCCTCTTTGGGGCAAAACTGCAGTTTAGTGCTGCAAAATGACTGCACACATCCCTTTTCCGTGACGCAATCTTTTAAGTCACTAAAAAGGTCACTAGATTCTAATTGAAGTTCGAATGGGTGCTTTTGGATACAAACACCCCATCCGTTATCTGACTTCTGGCAAAACAAAATGATAAATCCTGCATTTTTGTAGATTAACCTTGAGGTTATATAGAAAAGTTCTTTGGAATGGTGAGTTTATTCGTGTGATTTTTATTAATGTCACTTGCCTTTTAAGGGGTGTTTTTCCCAAAATCAGGTAACTTTGTTTTAGCCCTCAGCTTTTGATGGAAAATATTAAACTAAATCTTATTTTTATACGATATACCAGACAAATACATTAAAGTGATTTGTGCTATGTACGAGAATAATACTGCAGCGGTTAAGGTAGGAAATGAGGTTAGCAACTGGTTGTGTATTAAATCAGGAGTTAAGCAGGGTTGTGTTCTATCCCTCTTTATATGAATCAATTTGATGACTTCGTCTTAGGGAGCACAGGAAAGGCAATTGGAGACCACGGAATCAAATGGGGAGGAAAAACTCTTCTGAACTTAGATTATGCTGATGATTAAGGCATATTAGATAAAAGTGTGAACAAAATGAACGAATCTTTAGAGGTTTTGCGATTTCAGGGTGCTAGAATAGGTTTAAAAATTAATGTTAAAAAGACTAAGTCACTAAGGCTAGGAATAAGTGAAGATGAAAAGATGACGTTGGGTAGTGAAAAAATTGATCAGGTGGGCAGCTTCACTTACCTTGGTAGTATTATTAGTAAAGACTGTGGGAGCAGTGAAGATGTTAAAAGTAGAATAGCTAAGGCTCAGTGTGTTTTTTCACAGTAAAAAAAAGTTTGGAAGAATAGGAAGACAAGTCTACAAAGATTTGAATATTGGAAGCTACAGTGATGACAGTGGTCAAATATGGCTTTGAAGCATGGGCGCTCCGAAAGCGGACGAAAATTTACTAGCTGTTTTCCTGAGAAATTGCGTACGGATTGTTCTAGGTACCTGGCTGACAGACCATATTTCAAACAGTAGGTTGTACGAAAAATGTGGTTCAATCCTGCATTCTAGGGCTATAATGAAAGAAAGGTTGAGATGGCTAGGCCACGTTCTGCGGATGAGAGATGACCGATTGCCGAAGATTGTCCTTTTTGGCCAACCGTCTGGGGCTACACGGAAAGCAGGTCGTTCTGGACTGGGATGGGAGGATGTCATAAATAAAGATTTAAAGGAAATGGGAAATTCCTGGGAGGGTGTAAAGAGGGAGGCCTTGAATAGAATAGGTTGGAGGCGGAGCGTGCGTAGCTGTGTTGGCCTCAAGCGGCTTGGTGTTGCAGTTAGTTATTAGTAGTAGTAGCAGTAGTAGCATTATTTCTTATCAAATTTCTTATTTGAAGTCTCGATTATTTAATAAAAGACTCAGTAAATGGAAACAATCAAAAATTTATGATAAAAAAGCTTATTCACAAAAAAGTTTTGTAAGGAAAGTAAAGAACTACATTAAATCGAAGACGAGCATAATAATGAGATGTACAAATGACCGTTCTAGTTTTTAAACAACATAGGGGGTGTTAGCCAAAATCCTGTTCGTCGTAATTTTTGTCGTTTTAATTTTGACTTAGTTGTTTATTGTGTTTTTTATTCGTTTCAGTTTTCATTTATTAATTGGTCGTTCTTTGCTTGAATAATTATTTGACTTTATTTTTGCTAGTCTTTGAGTTCATGCGGCTCTTTGATTTTCTTTGAAAAACTTTATTCGTAGAAAATATTGTTTTTTTTTAATTAGTACATATATATGATCATCGGTCTAGTTTTCATAATCTACTCACAACCAGTTGACTTAAAGTGAACTTAAATCTTCCTTTTGAATATCTATTTAAATTTCAAAAATCCATCGCTCAAATAGACCCCTAGAATTTTTGGAAATGTTATAGGACCATTTCATGCTACATTACTTACTGACGTAGTGTCATTTCTCGATACTTAGCTTTAATTTGGCTGTAAAATTTCCATAACGTCTGGAAGATGCCTTTTTACTGCCAAATCATATCACCAAAAAAGTAATACCGTAAATCCTAAATTCAGACCCCCAGAATCATACAGCATCTACTAATGTGTCTTAACAATCAATAATATTCATTAATAATTATGTTAATATTTGTATTGTTGTTAACAATAATAATTGTAATTAATATTATTGTTATTATTACTAAGAAAAATATGATAATAAGTAGTATCACCATAAATATTAATATTGATCTACAAACATAATTGAGTCTACTAATGATTCTAATCATTATAATTAACTATTAAGTATAATGATTAATAAAAAAGCACGGCAAATCTCAAGGCACTGCATGTCTTTAACAATAAGGAACTGGTTCAATCATCATTATACATATTTTCCTAATAGACATATGCAGCAAAAAAAATAGGTTTCCATAATTTGTGAATTAGAATTAAAACTGACTTCACTGACATAGCAATAACTAAAATAATTACTAAATTTATCCAAACAGTGCAAGTCTATGAATACTAGTACTATTACTACTACCAACCACTCACTGCAGCAAAAAGTCACCTGGGGCCATCACAG
The DNA here is from genome assembly GCF_032884065.1 of Artemia franciscana. Classification (NCBI taxonomy): domain Eukaryota; kingdom Metazoa; phylum Arthropoda; class Branchiopoda; order Anostraca; family Artemiidae; genus Artemia; species Artemia franciscana. The sequence goes on from NC_088870.1 coordinate 32,623,119, forward strand.
ACACGTACGCTCCTCCTCCATCCTGATCTCTTCAAAGTGTTTGAATACTTCACAATTGTTTTACCTTTAAGTGGTCATCTTTCATTTAGCCATAGTTAGGCTGTTGCAAAATGGTAACCGTCATTGTAAAATCAGGAATCTTTTATAAACCCTAAATAGAGAATTTGGAAAATTAAATCTAAATAAAAAATATTTACGAATTATATCTTGGGGAATTTATTGCCTCTCATCCCAAGAGCGTGTCCTAGCCACCTCGACCTTTCTCTTATTAAATAAAAAAACAAGTTTTTTTTTCAAACTGAAAGTAAGGAGCGATATTAAAACTTAAAACGAACAGAAATTATTCCGTATATGAAAGGGGCTGTCCCCTCCTCAATGCCCCGCTCTTTACGCTAAGTTTTTCTTTCGTTTTATAAAGTAGATTCGTGAAAAGAGTCAAACTTTACCGTAAAGAGCGGGGTGTTGAGAAGGATACAGGCCTTTTCATATACGGAATAATTTTTGTTCGTTTTAAGTTTTAATGTCGCTCCTTACTTTCAGTTAAAAAACACTTTTTTTTTATATTTGATTTCTGAACATAAGGAAAGAAAGGATCAAAAATGAGATTTTTAAAGGCCAAATGAAAATACTGAAGAAAATAAAAAAGCGAATATTTCGAGAGAACAACCGCCTCTCTTCTTCAGCGCGAACAAAATAATATGATCAAGAAAAAAACAAAAACAAGCGCGGAAAGTACAACAAAACCAATTCACTCAAAAAAACATTCATTCACTCAAAAAAACGAGGCAGCAATTGAATGAATTGGAGAACTAGGTCACCTGATTTCTGATTTTAACCATTGCATTTCTTACGGATACCCTTTGAGACCTAAGGGGTTGATGATGTATTTGATTATGTGATTGGGGAAGGGGTTCAACGTTTATTTCAGGGATTGCAAAACCATCGGCTTCTCTTTTGAGAAAACCGAAGTTCGACTCGTTTATTCTTAAACCACCTGAATCTCTGTCCAAAACTAGACCTAAATGTTGGTATTTATAAATTTCAACAGCTTCTCTGTAGTGCTGGACAATACCCTGCGAAATTAGGCTAGCTTGGTTAAATAAAACAGTATGGTCAACTGGCTTTAACTTGGAAACGAAATCTGCTGAATTTTATATATAGGATGTTTGAGTCTAAATTAGTGGGCAAAATACAGCTGCTAAGAATTTTCCTAATTTTGCTGTAGGAGAATTAAATGAGGAAACAATGGGTCAAGGTGAATTACCGGACTTACGAATTTTAGGAAGACATTAAAAACGAGGAGATGTTCATCCACGTGGGTAAAACCTTTTGTACAATTGATTTGTGATTTCACATTTTCCTTTTAGATAAGAAAGCTCTTTTCGGACTTTCTTGATAAATTTTTCTGTGGGATCGGTAGCTAATTGTTCATATGTGTTGCGATCATTTAAAATTTCTCTGACTTTTTTGTGGTAATCATCTGAATCCAATACAGTAGCAAAAATGCCCTTTATTTTCTGCGTTTGTTTTTTCGTTTTTTTTGTGTGTTTTCCTTAATCATATTATTTTGTTTTCGCTAAAGAAGAGAGGCGGTTGTTCTCTCAAAATATTCGCTCTCTGTGTTTTCTTCAGTATTTTCATTTTACCTTAAAAAATCCAATTTTTGATAGTTTTCTTTCTTTGTGTTATGGCAGGCCAATGTGGTTTAAGGTATTATCTTAATTTCTGAACATTTTTGAACTAATGCAGATTTTGAATTTGGCTCCCCGTACATGGATAAATAGAACGAAATGTACGTATTAATTTTACCTTTTTTACACTAATAATAACCTTATAATAACCTAAGTCGGATTTCAACATGTACAAAGTAGAGACAATAGGGAAAATCTTTTCAAGACAGTGGAGATTAGTTCTGTGGATATTATTCGCTATTCAAGTCTGATTTTTTCGTTTTAAGTTTAAAATCCTCGTTTTTATTTAGTTGCTGATCCTTTTTTAAATAATGTCGGGAAAACCAGCTTCCCCTCCATGGAAAATTCCCTTCCCCCATGAGAAATTTCTCCATCGAAAGATTCTCCCACTTAACTTAAACTAGCGATATTGGCGGAACTAATTTTGAAAGACATAGTCAAATGACTGAAATGAATGAAAGAAAAAATCTTTAAAATACATACGGAATAATCAATGTATGTTTGAAGTTTTAATGATTTTCCTTACTTTCAGTTGGAAAAAGGTTTTTTTTTCTTTTATTTATTAACAACCAAAAACAGAACACATACAATATCTTTGGTTTATTATCATATAAAAATCATAGTTATGAAAGTGCTTAAAATAAAATTAAATGCTGAGATTGGCCGGAAAATAACACAAATAAATTATGGCTTGTATTGACCATTATTTTACAAAATTTGAACTTTAGCGTAAAGAGCGAGGTGTTGACAAGGGCACAAACTTCTTCATGTACGTAATATGAGGGGGTTCACCCCCTCGTCAATACCTCACTCTTTACGCTAAAGTTTTAATTTTATTCCATTTCTTTAAGAATGATCCCTGAATCGCAAAGGCCGTTTAATTAGAATAAATAGCTCTTTTGAAATTACTAAAAATACTTTAGCGTAAGCAGCGAGGTATTGAGGAAAGAAGAAACCCCCTCATATGCGTAATATTTTCTGTTCGGTTTTAAGTTTTAACGTTGCTTCTTACTTTCAGTTGCAAAGACGTGTTTTTTATTTAGTTGCAAATCGCTTTTTAAACAATGTCGGGAAATCCAGCTCCCCCTCCATGGAAAATTTTCTTCCCCCACGAAACATTTCTCCATGGAAAGATTCTCCCACGTAACATAAATTAGCGATATTTGCGGGACTAATTTTGAAAGGCATATTCAAATGACTGAAATGAACGAAAGAAAAAATCTTTAAAATATATACATAATAATTAATGTATGTTTGAATTTTTAATGATTTTCCTTATTGTCATTTGGAAAAAACTTGTTTTTTTTTACTTATTTAATAACAACAATAAGCCGGACACATACAATATCTTTCGTTTCCCTGAAAAAACTTTTTTTTTATTTTTTAATTACGTAATAATTAATATATGTTTGAAGTTTTAATGATTTTCCTTATTTTCAGTTGGAAAAAAACTTGTTTTTTTTTATTTATTTAATAACAACAATAAGCCGGACACATACAATATCTTTCGTTTATGATCAAACAGTTCGTGGTAACGAACTGTAGTAAGGAGCGACCCGGCTCAATAGTAAACGAAACTCTAAAAAACGAAATTTCGATGCTAAAAGATATATAAAAAAATTGGACTTTTATGCTGATTTTAAATATATAAGTTTCATCAAATTTAATCTTTGTCATCAAAAGTTACGAGCCTTAGAAAATGTTCCTTATTTTGGAAAATAGGGGGAAACACCCCCTAAAAGTCATAGGATTCTTTCTCGCAACTCTACTTTTTAAAACAATAAAAAACGCCCCGCTCTTTACGCTAAAGTTTCTTACTGTTTTAAAAATAGAGTTAAGAGAAAGAGTTAAACTTTAGCGTAAAGAGCGGGGCGTTTTTTATTGTTTTAAAAAATAGAGTTGCGAGAAAGAATTAAACTTTAGCGCAAGGAGCGGGGTGTCGAGGAGGAAAAACCCCTTTCATATACGGAGTAATTTCTGTTCGTTTTAAGTTTTAATGTCGCTCCTTACTTTCAGTTAAAAAACTTTTTTTTTATTTAATCAAACAGTTCGTGGTAACGAACTGTAGTAAGGAGCGACCCGGCTCAATAGTAACCAAAACTCTAAAAAATGGAATTTTGATACCAATAGCTGCATCAAAAGAATCGCATTTTAATGTTGGTTTTAAATATATAAGTTTCATCAAGTTTAGTCTTACCCATCAAAAGTTACGAGCCTGAGAATATTTGCGTTATTTTAGAAAATAGGGGGAAACGTCCCCTAAAAGTCATAGAATCCTAACGAAAATCACACCATCAGATTCAGCGTATCAGAGAACCCTACTGAAGAAGTTTCGAGCTCCTATCTACAAAAATGTGGAATTTTGCATTTTTTGCCAGTAGGCAGATCACGGATGCGTGTTAATTTGTTTTTTTTTGTTTTTTTTTTTCTTTTTCCCAGGGGTGATCGTATCGACCCAGTTGTCCTAGAATGTTGCAAGAGGGCTCATTCTAACGGAAATGAAAAGTTCTAGTGCCTTTTTTAAGTGACCAAAAAAATTGGAGGGAACCTAGGCCCCCTCCCACGCTAATTATTTTCCCAAAGTCGACGGATCAAAATTCTGAGATAGCCATTTTATTCAACGTAGTCGAAAAACCTTATAACTATGTCTTTGGGGACGAATTAGTCCCCCACAGTCCCCGTGGGAGGGGCAACAAGTTCCAAACTTTGACCTGTGCTTACATATAGTAATGGTTATTGGGAAGTATACAGGCGTTCTCAGGAGGATTTTTTTGGGTTTCGGGGAGGGGTTGAGAAGAGGGGGATATGCTGGGGGAACTTTCCTTCGAGAATTTGTAATGGGAGAAGAAAATTTCCATGGAGGGAGAGCAGGATTTACTAGCATTATTTAAAAAAAAACAATTAAAAAATAAAAGTGAAAAAGCTTTTTCAGCTGAAAGTAAGGAACAGCAATAAAACTTAAAACAAACAGAAATTATTACCCATATGAGGGGCTCACCTCCTTCTAATACCTCGCTCTTTACGCTAAAGTATTTTCAGTAATTTCAACTACTTATTCTACGGCTTTTATGATTCAGGGGGTCATTCTTAATGAATTGGGATAAAATTTAAGCTTTAGTGTAAAGAGCGAGGTACTGACGATGGGGCGAATCCCCTCATATATGTAATAAAAACATGAGAATACAAAAGTTCTTTACGTAAGCTAATTTATAAGTTACGTAAATCTTTTACCAACAAAAAGATTCGTAAAAATTAAAAGTTCTAGTTGCCTTTTTAATTAACCAAAAAATCGGGGGGCAACTAGGCTTCGTCCCCCGCTCTTTTTTTCTCAAAATTATTCGATCAAAATTATGAGAAAGCCATTGAGCCAAAAAAAAAAAAAAATATACAAATTTTGTTTTTATTATTCCTCTGCAGAGAGCCAAAATCAAAACATGCATTGATTCAAAACCGTTCAGAAATTAAATTAAAAAAAAACAAGTTTTTTTAACTGAAAGTAAGGAGCGACATTAAAACTTAAAACGCACAGAAATTATTTCGTATATGAAAGAGGCTGCTTCCTCATCAACGCCCCGCTGTTTACGCTAAATTTTTTTACTGTTTTAAAAAGAGGAATTGAGAGAAAGAGTCAAACTTTAGCGTAAAGAGCGGGGCGTTGATGAGGAAACAGCCTCTTTCATATACGAAATAATTTCTGTGCGTTTTAAGTTTTAATGTCGCTCCTTACTTTCAGTTAAAAAAACTTTTTTTTTTTTATTTAATCACATAAAGATCATAGTTATGAAGCTGCTGATGGTAAAATTGAATGCTTAGATTGGCCGGAAAATAACAACTGGAAGAGGACATCTCCTCTTCCAGCTAATCTACGAAAAAAGTGATAGTTATAAATTGAAAAAATAAATAAATAAAGGAGAGTGCCACTACCTCAACCTACTAAGAGGAAAATAATTTGATCCATGATTTACTTGAAACATCACTTTGTCGCTGTCACGGCTAAGGATCGTGTCTGAGATTTTCATACTTCTTACATAAATAACATAAATTGTCTGCTAAGCTGTTCATAAAGAAAGAAGCAGCAGGGCAATGCTTTCTCTTGGACCACTTTCATTTTTGCAAGTCTTATTTCCGGGAATTTCCCATTCCTGGGTTGGAGGCTATAATTTTTCCAAAGTTATGACCTAGCTAGACTTTTTCCGTCCAGAAAATGTTATTATGTCTATTCAGAAAAAAATATTTAGCCGTTTTCATTGAAAGCTGAAGAAGCAATTTCCGGTATCTTCAGCGGTAACAATTTTCTGTTGTCTATGGATCCGTCTAACTGCTTATCTAAAAAGATAACTCACAGAGGTGTCGATAGATGCTTAAGCACCGTCTGATGAGAATCTCTCAATCATACTAATATCTGATTTTATATTAGGCTTATGAATAATTCTCTTTCCAAGAGATTTATTCTTTTGGAATTCTCTTTCCAAAACATTTGCCTTATTTTAGAAAATAGGGAGAAATACCCCCTAAAAGTCATTGAATCTTAACGAAAATCGCACCATGAGACTCAGTGAACCCTACTGTAAAGGTTTCAGGTTCCCATGTACAAAAATGTGAAACTTTGTATTTTTTGCCAGAAGACAGATCACGGATTCGTGTTTATTTGTTAATACAAGTTACACTAAGAAAATTTGCCTTATTTTAGAAAAATGGGGAAAATAATCCCTAAAAGTCAATGAATCTTAATGAAAATTACACCATCAGATTCAGCATATCAGAGAACCCTACTGTAGACGTTTCAAGCTCCTATCTCCAAAAATGTATCCGTGTTTCTGCAAAACATGCATGCGTGTTTTTTTCCCAAGGGGTGATCGTATCGACCCAGTGGTCCTAGAACGTCACGAGAGGGCTCATTATAACGGAAATCAAAAGTTCTAGTGACCTTTTTAAGTGACCAAAAGATTGAAGGGCAACTAGGCCCCATCCCACACTCATTTTTTCCCGAAGTGACGGATCAAAATTTTGAGATAGCCATTTTGTTCAGCACTGTCGAGAAATCTAATAACTATATCTTTGAGGATGACTTAACTCTCCAAAGGCCCGGAGGAAGGGTTGCAATCTGTGAACTTTGTCCATTGTTTACATCTAGTATTGGTTGGTGGGAAGTACACTGACGTTTTCAGGGGGGATTTTTTCTGGCTGGGAGGGGAGGGTTTGGAGGACGTGGTTACGCGAAAGGATCTTTCCATGGATGAATTTATCACGGTGGAAGAGAATTTCCATGAAGGGGGCGCTTGATTTTTCAGCATTATTTAAAAAAAACAATGAGAAATTAAATAAAAATCAAGTTTTTTCAATCGAAAGTAAGGAGCAGTATTAAAACTCTAGACAAGCAAAAAATATCATGCATATAATGGGGTTCATCCCCTCTTCAATACCCCGCTCTTTACGCTAAGGTATTTTTAGTAATTTCAAAAGACATTTCAAAACATTTCCAAAACATAATCAAACTGGCACTTTGACTCTCTAAAAGGAAAGACTAGTGTTTTGCATCTTTTGCCACAAAATGGCAGAATTGCGACTTTGCTATTGAATGATCTCTTTTATTACTTACATATGTCATTATCTGCTGACAATATATCAAAAACTTTGATAATCCCTTCAGTATTCATTTCATCATGAGCGAATGTCTTATGAGTAAACACGGAACTCACGACATATTTTAGAGATATTTTCCAAGATGGGGGACTCAAAACCTTTTTACTAGTGTTTTAGACACTTGATTCTCGCCAAAGTATAGAGGAAGTAATGCTCACTTACTTTATTCTTTGCCTGTTTCTTAGGTGGGTAATTACATAAGCATTCAAAAAAAAATTATGCAAAATTATCTTATGTAGGAGCCTTTGAAATAATCATAACGCAATTAATATTCACTAACCCTTTTCTGACTGTTGTTTCGAAACGTTGTTTCGACAATTTTTTTCTGGTACGGCAAAAATCCTTCAGAATATTTAGGGAAAATATGTTCAGGGGTTTGTGGGGGGGGGGGGTAGGCTGGATTTTCCCGAAGTTATGACCTAGATAGACTTTTTTCCGTCCAGAAAATGTTAGGATGCCTATTCAGAAAAGATTATTTAGCCGTTTTCATTGAAAGCTGAAGAAGCAATTTCCGGTATCTTCAGCGGTAACATTTTTTGTTGTTGTCTAAGGATCCGTCTAACTGCTTATCTAAAAAGATAACTCACAGAGGTGTCTATAGATACTGAAGCACCGTCTGATAATAATCTCTCAATCATGCTAATCTCTGATTTTATATTAGTGTTTATGAATAATTCTTTTTCCAAAAGATTGTAATACAGATTTGCTCAGCTTATTACCAAATTGACTCGCGCCAGACTTGGAATGAAAGAGACAGAGGTAAAATTGTATTAATTTACTATGGAATGAGAGTTCATTTTCAACAAAGTCATCTGACATTGATTAAAACGAGCTTATCGGTTATATAGTAAACACTCGGGAGATGAATTTTGATTAATGCCAATGAAATCAAACAAATTATCATGAAAATATAAAAGTTGAGAAAAAAACTTGGGCTATACGTTTGCACATTAGGGGGGAGGGGTAAAGCATAGCAAACATTAAATTCATGACCTAATCTAATCGAACCAAAATACTAACTAAATATTTAAATAGGATATAGCTACGATTTATTTTTTAACCAAGCCAAAGCTAATTGTGTGGCATAAAGAAGTTGCTTGACCAGTTTCTTGTGTCATTTTCGCATCATCCGCGATCAAAATTCTATGATGTTTATTATATAACCGATAAGTATGGATTAAAATTTTGCCATAACTAGCACAAGAAAAAAAGAATATAAAATCCAAATAAGAGCTTAGGAATAGGGGAAGAGTTGTTCTAGTGGAAAATTAAGACAATGATAAGAAGAAATTTTTAGACAAAGGGCAGTTTCCCTTTTATAGGAAAGAGAACATATTGTAGAAAGGGAACATTGGGGGGCGATAGTTTCTGATGTTGATTCCAGGGCTGAGGAACAAGCAAAGACGGTCTATTTAATCGCTACAAAAATTAAATTTATACTTATCAATAATATATTCTGGGGAGGTTCCACTGATGGCGTCAGTTCACTGTGAAGTGATGGTAAACATGGGTGGGCGAGTTACCTCCAACCCCTGAAAAGAATAAAACAAACATTTTTCAATCCTAAGTAAAGATTGATCTTCAACATCTTTTGTCAAACAGATGGTGAACCAGTAGAGGGAGTCAAATACTCTTTACCTTAAAGTCTAAATTTATTATTTACCGAGAAAATAATTATTGTCTAAGAAATGCTGAGCCTTCAAGGTGTAGGGATCCACTCCCCTCCCACAAATGGATGTTGAATAGTTTATGTATGTTTAAGTTTATACATCGCTGTTTACTTTAAAAATAACTTGTTGCTTTTATTAATTTCTTTCCATACTAGGATTAATTCCATGTCGCTTTAATATTGGTGACATATTTTTGTATATTTTTACCTTTTTGATTAAAATATATGTATTGATATTTCAATGAAACGTCATGTTTCGCTGTGATTGACCCCAAGGGCAAGCATAGAGTAAAAGACGTTCTAGTCACATCGGTTTCATCTCTCAAGAAGGGCTCATTTGATCTAAAATCACGGGTTATTTAGACCTTTAAATCCAAAATATTATCTGTTAAGAAAACTTCTTGTTAAACGTCAGACAAATAGCCCAAAATATTTTTCTTTTTTTCTCTTGTGATATTTATGTTTTGTAACATGGAAGGGGCCTGTCATTTAGCGGAATATTTTAACGGGAAAGACGGTTGCAACGTTCTACCGTGGTGACGGAAGAAAATATCTTGATGGGTGACTATGAAAGCTCTTGGTGCCGCTTTCAAAGACGATCTAATCGAGTTTGCCAGGAAACCAGAAATGGTAATCGTTTTATGTTAAATACACATCCCAACTTTATAATAGTGTTTAGTAAATACCACATTTATCAATCTGAGCTTGTTTTTTGCGAGACCATAAAAAAAAAACAACCTAAAACGAGGCTTAAGGGCTAAGTCCCTTTTAACATCAGACGAAACTAAAATAAAAAGAACAGAAAAGGTTCTTTTCAAAAAAAGATTTTTTTTTTTAAATTTAAACCTAACCCTGTTGTTCGAGCGTTAACTCTTGAAACAAAATTTACATTTCAGAATAAGAAAATCAAAAATCCTATTTTAGGTAACTTTTTCCATCAGAATATTCAGTTACGGCTCCTTAAAATAGATGTTTTCAGAGAAATAAATAAAGATGCTATTTCAGAAACCTCTCTAACTTCATACTGTTTGGAAAAGCAGATGTGATGTTTTAAGAGAACTGAACATACCCTGACTCCGTTCGCTTTGAGGACTTCGCCCGTTTTTATTACGAGCAATATTTGCTAAATCCACAAGCTTCAATTATCCACAAGACGTTGAATATTAGCAACACTACTTTTGTGCTAACAATAAATTAGGATTATCGCTTATTGCCCATTGCTATGACTCTGATGGAGTTATATATAGTGGCTAACAAATACAGATGAAACAAATCAGATACTAATTAATTCATCCATCTAATAAGAATTAACAGTCTGTTAAATCTCCCTCCCAAAATTCATTACTCACTTCCAAATCAATTATGTTTTTGATCAAAGCAACTGCTATATCGAAATATTTGTCATGCCTAAGTAAATATAGGTAAATGGAAAAGCCTCGAATTTATTTAACAAGCTATTTCACTTTCAACTCAATTTATTAACTTGTCACGGGTATGGGTAAATACAAATTTGAACAGTAATGGCATTTTTCATTGGCATTTCTACTAATCATTTTGAATATTTGCATTTATGTTTCAACGCTTTCCACCCCAGACAGGGGCCATCCCAAATGATGGGTTTATTATACCCTTGGTTTTTAGCATAATAGAGGGTTTCAACATATTATTTATCATAGACACATTTTAGGCACATTTTAGTGCCCGAAAGGTATTCGTAAATATAAACCGGAGAAATTAGATTTCAGTAGGCTTTATATTATCGTTTAATAGCTTTTGCGGTCAGTTGGCTCTACCGAAGATTATTTATCTAGTCTCAGCACTAAAAACTGTTCTGCGATTTATACAGAGATAAAAGAAATTCCCATAGTTTGTAGCTATTTCTACCACAACATTTAATCTATGTGTGCGGGAGGGGGAAAAGGGGGGATATTTCAGAAAAATAGGCATTGCTTTATAAATATCTAGTAAAATCATAAGAATATTACTACTTGAGATGGATCTGTCAAAGAGGTCCCTCAAGGTACGTGCCTAATTTCAGGTTTAAGTAGTCCTGGAAACAATATCTGTCTGAATTTTTTAAAAGGTTTCTGTTGTTCAACTCTATATTACTGTTTTGGAGAATTCAGCTGCCCTCGCCCGAAAACGAGGGGGGACTACTATTTAAAATCTGAGTCCAACTAAAGTACTCACCTCAACAAGGGGGGACTACTATTTAAAATCTGAGTCCAACTAAAGTACCTATCCGAAATTTATAGCAGCAAATTTCAAAACATAGAAAAAACAACTCACTGCTCCAATTCCAGTGCAATACTTCATGGTTAACTAGGCTTAATTTTTCAGAGAGGTGTCAGTCTTCAAGGTCATTGAGCAATACTGTTCGAAGTCATGGTTTTGGTGAGACAAATTCTAAAATCATCCAGCACGAGACCGTTATAAAGCCAAACAAGTAAGAATTTCCTTTTCAGGATAGGGATTGAGAACGGAGCTTGCAGTAGAACAAAGACCCACAACCACCCCGTGTCACCAGGTCAGCTCCAGTTGCCGCACACAGCCAACCTTTCTTTGATAGATAATTTTTGATTGGTGAATATAGGATATTGTAGATAGAAATAATGTCCCCAAATCTACAAATACAAAAGGTGTGGATGATGTAATAAAAAAACAAATTTGTGCATATTTGTGATTTACAGCATGCAGACATATAACCTTAATTTCAAAAGAGCAATAGAAATAAGCAGCGAACCTTCTTATTCAATTTTCTATTTAATTTCTTCCAAACTCAAATCATGAGAAATTAATAGTAGATACAACTTTGAATTTTTTCCATTTGAGGAATCGTAAAACTACGCATGTCACCGTCCAGTATAGCAAAATAAAAACATTCAAAGCAATCTTAATCTCAACTTATCATAATAACAATTTTAATTACAACTCTTCGTTTGTCTTGATTCAGCCTAAGATTTTCTGAAAACAGATATATATATTTGATTATGAATCTATTTTTTTTAATTAATTTTGATGCTACCATATTGTACAAAATAGACCAGTGAGAGAATTGTTAGATATGGTTCTAAACTGATTCCACTCCTTTCTTGGAAAATTCTCCCCGGAAAAATATCTCCCAGCGGAGAATTCCCCATAAAAAGAATCCCCCTCCTAAGAAATACCCACTGCAGAAAAGTGTCCCACGGGAAAACCCCCTACGAAATCCCGCCCCTCGGAAAATCCCCCTCCAATGTAAAATTTAGCAGCCAAAAGAAGAGTAAAACAAATAGAAAGAAGGAAGAAAAAAAAGGATTTCGGAGTAATATTCCAAAATATAAGTAGAATACAAGGTAAAGAATATCCTATGGCATTTGTTTTTATTTATTTATTTATTTAATTCCTTTTTTTGTGTTTAGGGAGTTTGGGGCTGAGTAACCATAACAGAATAAGATAAAGATTAAAAAAAATGGAAATATGAAATGAGTGGTAACTGCGGAAGGTGCCCCATGATGGACGTGCACAGTGACACAGGATGGGGCTATGAAGTATGAGTAATCACTTCCCTTCCCGTGGACTTTTTCTGGCACCGAGATTTACAGAACATGATGCCAGTTCACCCCTTGTGATCGAGAACACATCCACTAGGTGAACATTCAAATGTTTTTTGGTGCAGATTAAATTACATAGAATTGAACTCAAAGACAGAACAAAGCAAATTTAAAATGAATAGAAATCCTTATTTCAAATAAGCAAGCAAATAATTTTTTTTAACCTTTGTAATCCTGCTTGGACAACTCAACCCCAACAACCTGAAAAAGAATTAAAAAAAAAAATATATAAATAAATACCGAAGGATATTTTACACCATATTTTCAACTTACGTTTTAGAATATAGGTAGAGTATCCCGAAATTCCTTCTTTTCTTCATTTTTTGTCTCTTACTTCCCCTTTGGCTGCTGAATCTTACATATCCGGGAACAACTGCCTACGGATCATTTTGGGTACCTGACTGACTCACCGTATCTCAAACAGTAAGTTGTACGAAAAAATGTTGGTCAATCCCGCTTTTAAGGGCTATAATCAAACAGTTTGTGGTAACGAATTGTAATACGGAGCGACCCGAAGACAGATCACGGATTCGTGTTTATTTGTTAATACAAGTTAGACTAAGAAAATTTGCCTTATTTTAGAAAAAATGGGAAAAACAACCCCTAAAAGTCATTGAATCTTAATGAAAATCACACCATCAGATTCAGCGTATGAGAGAACCCTACTGTAGACGTTTCAAGCTCCTATCTGCAAAAATGTATACGTGTTTCTGCAAAACATGCATGCGTGTTTTTTTCCAAGGGGTGACCGCATCGACCCAGTGGTCCTAGAACGTCGCGAGAGGGCTTATTGTAATGGAAACCAAAAGTTCTACTGACCTTTTTAAGTGACCAAAAGATTGAAGGGCAACTAGGCCCGCTCCCATGCTCATATCTTCCCAAAGTACCGGATCAAAATTTTGAGATAGCCATTTTGTTCAGCACTGTCGAGAAATCTAATAACTATATCTTTGAGGATGACTTAATCCTCCAAATCCCTGGGGGAGGGGCTGAAATTTGTGAACTTTGTCCATTGTTTACATCTAGTATTGGTTGTTGGGAAGTACACTGACGTTTTCAGGGGGATTTTTTTCTGGCTGGGGGGGGGGTGGGAGAGGCGGTTACGCGAAAGGATCTTTCCATGGATGAATTTATCACAGGGCGAGGAGAATTTACATGAAGGGTCGCTTGATTTTCCAGCATTATTTAAAAAAAAAACAATGAGAAATTAAATAAAAAACAAGTTTTTTCAACTGAAAGTAAGGAGCAGCATTAAAACTAAAATGGAGCGAAAATTATCATGCATATAAGTGGGTTCATCCCTTCTTCAATACCTCGCTCTTTAAGCTAAAGTATTTTTAGTAATTTCAAAAGAGCTGTTTATTTTAATTAAACGGCCTTTGTGATTCAGGGAACATTCTTAAGGAATTAGAACAAAATTCAAACTTTGGAGTAATTATCGAAGTATTGATGAGGGGGAGAACCTCCTCATATAAGTTATATATACGTAATTTAATTTGTAAGCTACGTATATTTGTTACTAATAAAAACGTTCATAAATAAAATTAAAAGTTCTAGTGGTCTTTTTAAGTAACCAAAAAATTGGAGGCTAGCTAGGCCCCATCCCCCCTTTGATCAAAACCTTAAGAGATTCATTTAGCCAAAAAAGTAAAATTAATATGCAAATTTCGTTTTAATTATTCATGTACGGAGAGCCAAATTCAAAACCTGCATTAATTCAAAAACGTTCAAAAATGAAATAAGGAAAAGAAATTTTTTCAACTGAAAGTGAGAAGTAACATTAAAATTTAAACCGAACAGAAATTATTGCATATATGAGGGGGTTCGTCCCCACGTCAATACCTTGCTGTTTAAGCTAAAGTATTCTTGGTAATTTCAAAAGAGCTATTTATTCTAATTAAACGGCATTTTTGATTCAGGGATCATTATTAAAGAATTAGAAAAAATTAGAACTTTAGCGTAATATGAAGGGGTTCGCCCCCTTGTCAGTGCCTCGCTCTTTACGGTAAAGTTAGAATTTTGTAAAATAATGGCTGATATAAGCAATAATTTGTTTGTGTTATTTTCCGGCCAATCCAAGCATTCAATTTTACCTTAAGCAGCTTCATAACTATGATCTTTATGTGATAATAAACAAAAGATATTGTATATGTTCGGCTTATTGTTGTTATTAAATAAAAAAAAACAATTTTATTCCAACTGAAAGTAAGGAATAGCATTGAAACTTACCTTCATTCATTTCAGTCATTTAACTAGTTCCGCAAATATCGCTAATTTATGTTACGTGGGAGAATCTTTCCATGGAGAACTGTTTCGTGGGGAAGAGAATTTTCCATGGAGGGGGTTTTCCCGGGATTTCCCGACATTGTTTAAAAAGCGATTCGCAACTAAATAAAAAACAAGTCTTTTGAACTGAAAGTAAGAAGCAACATTAAAACTTAAAACCGAACAGAAAATATTACGTATATGAGGGGATTTGTTCTTTCCTCAACAAAATTAAATAAAAAAACAAGTTTTTTTAACTGAAAGTAAGGAGCGATATTAAAATTTAATACGAACAGAAATTGCTTCGTATATGAAAGGGGCTGCTTCCTCATCAACGCCCCGCTCTTAACACTAAAGTTTGACTCTTTCTCTCAATTCTTCTTTTTAAAACAGTAAAAAACACCTTACTTTCGCCTCCTTACTTATGTCGCTCTTTATTTTCAGTTAAAAAAACTTTTTTTTTTGCTTATTTTTTGAACGTTTTTGAATCAATGCATGTTTTGATTTTGGCTCTCCGCAGAGGAAGTATGAAAACGAAATTTGCACATTTATTTTTTTTGGCTAAATGGCTTTCTCATAATTTTGATCGAATGATTTTGAGAAAAAAAGGAGCGGGGAGGAAGCCTAGTTGCCCTATTCTTTGGTTACTTAAAAAGGCAACTAGAACTAATTTTTTACGACTGTTTTTATTATCAAAAGATATACGTAACTTATAAATTAGCTTACGTAACGAACTTTTGTATTCTCGTGTTTTATTACATATATGAGGGGTTCACCCCCACGTCAGCACCTCTGAATCACAAAAGCCGTAGAATAAATAGTTGAAATTACTAAAAATACTTTAGCGTAAAGAACACGATATTGGGAGGAGGTGAGCCCCTCATATGCGTAATAATTTCTGTTCGTTTTAAGTTTTAATGCTGCTCCTTATTTCCAGTTGAATTTTTTTTTCATATTTATTTTTTCATTGTGCTTTTTAAAATAATGCTAGAAAATCCTGCGCTCCCTTCATGGAAATTTTCTTCCCCCATGACAAATTCATCCAAGAAAAGTTCCCCCAACATGTCTCCCTCTTCTCAACCCCTCCCCCCAACCGAAAAATCCCCCTGAAAACGTCTGTACACTTCCCAAATTTTGTTCGAATTTTGTAAAATAATGGCCGATATAAGCAATAATTTATTTGTGTTATTTTCCGACCAATCTCAGCATTTAATTTTATTTTAGGCAGTTTCATAACTATGATTTTTATCAAACAGTTCGTGGTAACGAACTGTAGTAAGGAGCGACCCGGCTCAATAGAAACCAAAACTCTAAAAAATGGAATTTTGAGAACAATAGCTACATCAAAAGAATCGCATTTTAATGCTGATTTTAAATATATAATTTTCATCAAGTTTAGTCTTACGCTCCAAAAGTTACGAGCCTGAGAAAATTTGTGTTATTTTAGAAAATAGGGGGAAACACCCCCTAAAAGTCATATAATCTTAACGAAAATTACACCATGCGATTCAGCGTATCAGAGAACCCTACTGTAGAAGTTTCAAGCTCCTATCTACAAAAATGTAGAATTTTGTATTTTTTGCCAGAAGGCAGATCACAGATGCGTGTTTATTTGTTGTTTTTTTTTTATGTTTTTTTTTCCCAGGGGTGATCGTATCGACCCAGTTGTCCTAGAATGTTGCGAGAGGGCTCATTCTAACGGAAATGAAAAGTTCTAGTGCCCTTTTTAAGTGACCAAAAAAATTGGAGGGCACCTAGGCCCCCTCCCACGCTAATTATTTTCCCAAAGTCAACGGATCAAAATTCTGAGATAGCCATTTTATTCAGCCTAGTCAAAAAACCTTATAACTATGTCTTTGGGGACGATTTACTCCTCCACAGTCCCCGCGGGAGGGGCTACAAGTTACAAACTTTGACCAGTGCTTACATATAGTAATGGTTATTGGGATTTTTACAGGTGTTTTCAGGAGGATTTTTTGGTTGGGGGAGGGGTTGAAAAGAGGGGGATATACTGGGGGAACTTTCCATCGAGGAATTTGTCATGGGGCAAGAAAATTTCCATGAAGGGAGCGCAGGATTTACTAGCATTATTTTGAAAAAAAACAATGAAAAAATAAATAGGAAAAAGTTTTTTTCAGCTGGAAGTAAGGAGCAGCATTAAAACTTAAAACGAACAGAAATTATTACCCATATGAGGGGCTCACCTCCTCCTAATACCTCGCTCTTTGCGCTAAAGTATTTTTAGTAATGTCAACTATTTATTCTACGGCTTTTGTGATTCAGGGGTAAATCTTAATGAATTGGGCCAAAATTTAGTGTAAGATTTAGTGTAAAGAGAGAGGTACTGAAGAGGGGGCGAACCCTCTCATATGTGTAATAAAAACATGAGAATAAAAAATTCTTTACGTAAGCTAGTTTATAAGTTACGTATATCTTTTACTAATAAAAAGATTCGTAAAAAATTAAAAGTTCTAGTTGCCTTTTTTATTAACCAAAAAATTGGAGGGCAACTAGGCTTCCTCCCCCGCTCTTTTTTCTCAAAATCATTCGATCAAAATTATGAGAAAGCCATTTAGCCAAAAAAAAAAATGCAAATTTCGTTTTAATTATTTCTCTGCGGAGAGCCAAAATCAAAACATGCATTGATTCAAAAACGTTCAGAAATTAAATAAAAAACAAGTTTTTTCAACTGAAAGTAAGGAGCGACATTAAAACTTAAAACGAACAGAAATTACTTCGTATATGAAAGGGGCTGCTTCCTCATCAACGCCCCGCTCTTTATGCTAAAGTTTTTTACTGTTTTAAAAAGAAGAGTTGAGAGAAAGAGTCAAACTTTAGCGTAAAGAGCGGGGCGTTGATGAGGAAGCAGCACCTTTCATATACGAAGTAATTTCTGTTCGTTTTAAGTTTTAATGTCGCTCCTTACTTTCTGTTGAAAAAACTTGTTTTTTTTTTATTTAATATGATAATAAACCAAAGATATTGCATGTGTTCTGTTTTTGGTTGTTAATAAATAAAAGAATAAAAAACCTTTTTTCTACTGAAAGTAAGGAAAATCATTAAAACTTCAAATATGCATTGATTATTATGTATATATTTTAAAGATTTTTTCTTTCGTTCATTTCATTCATTTGACTATGTCTTTCAAAATTAGTTCCGGCAATATCGCTTATTTAAGTTACGTGGGAGAATCTTTCCATGGAGAAATTTCTCGTGGGGGAAGCTGGATTTCCCGACATTATTTAAAAAGGATCAGCAATTAAATAAAAAATAGGGTTTTAAACTTAAAACGAACAAATCAGGTTATTATAAGGTTATTATTAGCGTAAAAAAAAATGTAAAACTAATATGTAAATTTCGCTCTATTTATACATGTACGGGGAGCCAAAATCAAAATCTGCATTAATTCAAAAATGTTCAGAAATTAAAATAATATCTTAAGCCACATTGGCCTGCCATAACATAAAGAAAGAAAACTATCAAAAATTGGCATTTTAAGGTCAAGTGAAAATAATGAAGAAAACACAGAAAGCGAATATTTCGAGAGAACAACCACCTCTCTTCTTCAAAGAAAACAAAATAATATGATCTAGGAAAACACAAAAAAACAAGCGTGGAAAGTAAAAGGCAACTTTGCTGGTGTATTGGACTCAGATGATTACCCCAAAAAAGTCACAGAAATTTTAAATGATCGTAACACATATAAACAATTAGCTACCGATCCCACCGAAAAATTTATCAAGGAAGTCCGAAAAGAGCTTTCTTATCTAAAAGGAAAATGTGAAATCACAGATCAATTGTACAAAAGGTTTTACCCACGTGGATGAACGTCTCCTCGTTTTTATGGTCTTCCTAAAATTCGTAAGTCCGGTAATTCACCTTGACCCATTGTTTTCTCATTTAATTCTCCTAGAACAAAATTAGGAAAATTCTTAGCAGCTGTATTTTGCTCACTAATTCAAACTCAAAAATCCTGTATAAAAAATTCGGCAGATTTCGTTCCCAAGTTAAATTGACCATACTGTTCTATTTAACCAAGCTAGCCTAATTTCGCAGGGTATTGTCCAGCACAACAGAGAAGCTGTTGAAATTTATAAATACCAAGATTTAGGTCTAGTTTTGGACAGAGATTCAGGTGGTTTAAGAATAAACGAGTCGAACTTCGGTTCTCTCAAAAGAGAAGCCGATGGTTTAGCAATCCCCGAAATAAACGTTGAACCCCTTCCCCAATCACATAATCAAATACATCGTCAACCTCTTAGGTCTCAAAGGGTATCTGTAAGAAATGTAATGGTTAAAATCAGAAATCAGGTGACCTAGTTCTCCAATTCATTCAATTGCTGCCTCGTTTGTTTGAGTGAATGAATTTTTTCTTTTATTTGTCAGTTGTTCGTTAGTATTCATCGATGGCAGTTCATATTTGTTTGGATTTTGTGCAAATCGACGATATTGGCAAATAACTCACTTTATTATTTGTGAGGTATTTGATTTTATTTTTTTTAATTTTTGGTCTTTTATTGAATTTTATTTAGTCTTTTCGGTGTTTTTGTTTTTCATTGGTTTTGTTGTACTTCCCGCGCTTGTTTTTTCCTTGATTATATTATTTTGTTCGCGCTGAAGAAGAGAAGGTAAAAAAGGTAAAGAATACGGCATTGAACTTTACAGTCCCTACCGGTAGTGCTGATCTCCGTTTCTTGGCCCTTCAGCCAGGAAGTGCAAGGGGGGTTGGGGGCCAACCATTCCTGTGCTTTTGCACCCCCTTCCTGTTTACCTTCCCCAGATTTCTTCAGGTACCCATTTGGAGCTGGGTCAAATCTGGCAGAGCTTACAGAATCACGCCACTGACCCCTGTCCCAAACTAAATAATTGGGTACACTAGGATTCGAACCCTCGCACTCTCGGACAAAGGATCCTAAATCCAGCGCACCAATCCACTCGGCCAGGACGGCCAAATTGCACCGAGGCTATTTTAAAGAAAGAGTGGGTTAGGGGTGGACAGATGCAGCAAACAAATTTGATCAATGCCCTAATTGTCTAACTCTTCATAAAATATCAGAAAAATTAATTTAAAAAAAAGCGCAAAAGAAGTTTACATTGAAAAGTAAAGGGCCACATTAAACCAAGGAGAAACCAAAATAAAGTAAATTAATTTCTCACGCCTAAAACGACCATAAATCACCAACAAATAATTATCAAAACAAGCTCAAAACGGTCAGAAATTAGGAGGAGTAGGCCTAGCAGCCCCTTTGCTTTCTAAAGACAAGAGTATAATTTGTTTATCAAAAACAATCCTTATTTTGGACTATGTGATTTTATTCTTAATTATATAAAATAAGAAAAAAAAAATCACCTTCATAACCAAGACTACTGAAAAAACAAAAGGATGTGGATTGACAGTCTAATATGTATATTGATATTCATTCATGAAAACTTTGTCAATTTTCGATTTATTAGAGCAAAAACAGAGTTAAAGTTTTAAATGTATTTGGTTTTCAAGTGCAAATTAAGCTCTTGTCCTTAGAGGGTAAAGGGGGAGTTTGTCGTAGTACTAGCAGTAGTAGTCCTTGGTTATTTCAATATTCCCCCCAGCATGCCCTGAAAGTTTCAACGTAATACCTGCTGATACGACCTTTTGACAATCTGCATGCACAGTGTGTGTTTTTACTTAGTTCAACCTTCCCCTGAACACTCCCTAAAAGTTTCACCTTCATACCCTTAGCCCCTGTAGTAGTAGTCGTAGTAGTAGTTATAGCAGTAGTAGCAGTAGCAGTCTTTGAGAGCCTTTTGGTTAGTCCAACATCCCTCTCAGCACTCCCTGTAAGTTTCAACTTAGTCCCCTAAGTTGTTCCTGGGAAAGTGCTCAAATATCCTTTTCTCAACTTTAATGCACATAGTGTATTTTGAGTTAGCCCAATATCCCCCGAAATATTCACTGAGAGTTTCATCTTAACGTCCTTAGCCTCAGTGAAAGAAGTAGTCATAGCAGCAGTAATGGTAGTAAAGCGGTAACATTTAAATTGGAATAAGTAAATCTCAAAACGAGCAGAAACTACCATAAAGAGGAGCAAAGCCATCGCCCCCCGTGCCTTCTATATCCAGAACACAATTTGATCTTTACCGAAAACAAAATGCACTTTCAACGTTTTATTGTAACTATTAAATCCAAAATTATTATGACTTTCAGGAATAAATATCGGTATATATAATGCTGTCAATCCGCACGTCATTTGTTCTTTGCAGTAATATTGGTTATAATCGTGTTTTTTTATGTTTTGAGAAATAAAAACACATATTTCGAAATGAAGATTGTTTTTTAAGTATTTATTGTTATTCTATTTCTTTTTTCATAGATTTCCGTGTTACTACGATACAAGCTTTCTCTGCTGTAGAGCCTTGGATGGGGCTGTGGTACAGCTTTTATTTGTTTCTTAAAGTATAATACGAAAAATAAACTGAATTAAACGCGTATCAAACTATAAACTTGAACTACATTAGACTCTCTTCCAAATTAAACAGTAGATTTCAACAACAAGCTTTCATTTTAACGTCAAGAGAATCTTGACGTTATCTTGCACCATGCTGAATTTTTAGAAAAAAATAGCGATCAATATGAGTCTAGTTAATAGGGCTTAAGGATATTTCCAAGGGAATGATACAGCCAGCCAACTAAAGCTTGGGCAAATTCACCCTCTTTTTTCTTTTTTAAGTTTATGCTTTGTTTGTGCATTTTTTGGGGGAGGGGGTGAGCTACCTACCGGGTACTAATCCACTGTTCCATCAAACATTCTCTGGGGGCACCATAAGCTATTATTATATTTGCATTAAATTTTTAGGGTTATGATGGAGGAATCGGAAACCAGTCAGACAATGAAAGTCATGGTGGCTTAACCTATTATGGCGTGGCTACTTTGCATCTGATGGGCTACCATATGAGAAAGCATTATAAATCTACCATTAGAAAGCATAAAGCTTTCTAATTTCCCAGTCGAACTATATTTTTTTTGAAAAATAAAGTGGTTACATTGGCCAGGCATGCTTCTGAAACGTCGGCAGTCGAGAAGAATGATGGGTGTCGATTAGATAATAGGATTCTTTAGGGTACCCGTCTGACCGTATTTCAAACAGTAAGCTGTGTGAAAAATATAGTTCAATCCCATATTCCAGGGCTATAATGAGAGAAAGATTAAGATGTATAGGACATTTTCTGCAGAGGAAATAAGCTAGATTTCCACAAATCGTCCTTCCAGCCATCCATATAGGGCTAGACTAACAGATGGTTTCCGAATGGACTAGGAGGAGATCACAAGGAAGGATTTAAGTAAAATTGGAACTTCTAGGGAGGTTGGAAGAAGGTAGGCGATGGATAAATTCGGATGGAGGATGAGCATGCATAGCTCTGTTGGTGCGGCTGCTTCGTCGAATATTTCTACCCTAAACATATGAAATAAAATAAAAAAAGCAAAAATTTTACTTTGCAAGTGAAAATAAAGAGCGTGGATAAAAGTGTAGGTTAGTAAGTAAAATAAGCAGGGTGTCTAGGGGACAGCAATCCCTCATATATATGAAGAGCTCGGTTCGTTTTAAGTTCTGACGTTACGAAATACCTATACACGACACTCGTTTTCTACAACGAAAACGATTGAATTACAACGAACAACGAAAACGAAAATGTAGAATTGAATCTACAACGAAAACGCACTGTATTACATTTCTATGCTCAACTTAATGTTTCAAATAGGATTTTAGACCTTTATTTACTACCAAAGCTTTAAACGTCCCGCCCAATTAATATGTTAGTGACATGCTTCTCAGCCACAGAAAAAGTGAATCCTTGCATTCGAGATTAATTGTCTTCGAAGAATTTTAAATATTCACTAGTCAGACAGAACCACAAATGGAAAAGTCTGCAAACTTGCCAACCAGCCTCTGGTGACAGATATCATTAGGGCTCACAGGTGGAGATACTTGGGCCATGTTCTCCGAATGCAGGACACTCAACTCCCAAACGCCACTTTACATTAGCCCCCAAACGGAAGTTGAAGACGGGGAAGACCTTGGAATACTTTGCGTCAAACATACCAGTCTGATCTGCGCAGTATCCATGCTTCTCTGTAACCCGATTGGGAAGATATATGCGCAGCTGCCCAATTCAGAAAAGATTGGCGAAGTCTTGTGGATGCCCTGGGTGCCTCTGGCAGCTCAGGCGGGGATATAAGGTCTACGGTAAGGCATGCTTCTCTACGATAAAAATTATGCTTCAATGATTTGTCCAAAGTTTGTTAGCGATACTTGGGACGCAAGAAACTGGCATTACTATCTATTTTTGGTGAAACCATCTATAACGAACTAGTTTGTAGCCTTAAAGAACTGTCAAAGCACCAAGGGTCCTGTGGTAGAGCAGATTAAGAAGGTTTTGCGATTAAGATGTTTCATCATTAGTACAGCAGACCTTTTAAATAGCTTCAATTGTAATTGAAAGTGACGATCACCTTCAAGAAGAAGTAGGGAACTATCAAATTGTCTTGAATTTAATATAAAAAGATTCCCTAAAGAAATGCATAAAAGAAATAACCTAATAGAATCAAAGAACACTTCTTAGCATGGCAATATAGGTAAATAGTGTAAAAAACAAAACCATGCCCTGGAGGTATCCCTGATAATAAGCTAAAAATACTAAGACCAGTACTATGATTAGCCAGTAGAATAAATAATGAAAGAGTTAGATTGAGTGTTAGCAAATTATAATATTCTATTAAGATGTCATTTCTAATTCTGTTAAAGTTTTCGTAAAGATTTCTGAAAAATAACGTCCTATCACAAGTAATCAAAGCAATCACATCACGCAGCATCTATTCTAGGAAATTTTAGGATTCCAATTACAGTTTGCAGGCCTGCCCAAACTTGTGACGTAATTCTTGTGACGCTATTATATGGAGCCACCTCCACAATAATCCAAAAAAGAAGAAGAAGAAGTTTACGTACCAAAGACATCAAAACAAACTTCTTTTCTTGTTTCTTGGACCCTTCTTAGGTCTAGTTTTGTCAGGAAACGGCAATTTCCTAAGATTTTTCCTTTTGTTGTGTCAAAATTACGAAGGCTTTATGCCCTACCTTGACATAACTTTTCACCTGCAAATTCAAACATTTGTAATACGATGATTCCTGAAGACAAGTACACTTTTAAAGAAAGACTACACGTTCTTAAGGAGCTCCGCGCAACATATTTTTAACATATTAAATAAAAAAAACAAGTTTTTTTAACTGAAAGTAAGGAGCGACATTAAAACTTAAAACGCACAGAAATTACTTCGTATATGAAAAAGGCTGCTTCCTCATCAACGCCCCGCTCTTTACGCTAAAGTTTGACTCGTTCTCTCAATTCTTCTTTTTAAAACAGTAAAAAACTTTAGCGTAAAGAGCGGGGCGTTGATGAGGAAGCAGCCTCTTTCATATACGAAGTAATTTCTGTGCGTTTTAAGTTTTAATGTCGCTCCTTACTTTCAGTTAAAAAAACTTGTTTTTTTTTTATTTAATTTCTGTACGTTTTTGAATCAATGCATGTTTTGATTTTGGCTCTCCGCAGAGGAATAATCAAAACGAAATTTGCATTTTTTTTTTTTTTTTTTGGCTAAATGGCTTTCTCATAATTTTGATCGAATGATTTTGAGAAAAAAAGAGCGGGGGACGAAGCCTAGTTGCCCTCCGATTTTTTGGTTAATTAAAAAGGCAACTAGAACTTTTAATTTTTTACGAATCTTTTTATTGGTAAAAGGTTTACGTAACTTATAAATTAGCTTACGTAAAGAACTTTTGTATTCTCATGTTTTTATTACATATATGAGGGGATTCGCCCCATCGTCAGTACCCCGCTCTTTACACTAAAGCTTAAATTTTATCCCAATTCATTAAGAATGACCCCTGGATCACAAAAACCGTAGAATAAATAGTTGAAATTACTAAAAATACTTTAGCGTAAAGAGCGAGGTATTAGAAGGAGGTGAGCCCCTCATATGGGTAATAATTTCTGTTTGTTTTAAGTTTTATTGCTGTTCTTTACTTCCAGCTGAAAAAGCTTTTTCACAATTATTTTTTAATTGTTTTTTTTTAAATAATGCTAGTAAATCCTGCTCTCCCTTCATGGAAATTTTCTTCTCCACGACAAATTCTCGATAGAAAGTTCCCCCAGCGTATCCCCCTCTTCTCAACCCCTCCCCCAACCAAAAAAATCCTCCTGAAAACGCCTGTATACTTCCCAATAACCATTACTATATGTAAGCACAGGTCAAAGTTTGTAACTTGTTGCCCCTCCCACGGGGACTGTGGGGGAGTAAGTCGTCCCCAAAGACATAGTTATAAAGTTTTTTGAGTACGCTGAATAAAATGGCAATCTCAGAATTTTGATCCGTTGATTTGGGAAAATAATTAGCGTGGGAGGGGGCCTAGGTGCCCACCAATTTTTTTGGTCACTTAAAAAGGGCACTAGAACTTTTCATTTCCGTTAGAATGAGCCCTCTTGCAACATTCTAGGACAACTGGGTCGATACGATCACCCCTGGGGAAAAAAAAACAACAAAAAAACAAATAAACACGCATCCGTGATCTGCCTTCTGGCAAAAAATACAAAATTCCACATTTTTGTAGATAGGAGCTGGAAACTTCTACAGTAGGGTTCTCTGATACGCTGAATCTGATGGTGTAATTTTCGTTAAGATTCTATGACTTTTAGGGGGTGTTTACCCCTATTTTATAAAATAACGCAAATTTTCTTAGGCTCGTAACTTTTGATGGGCAAGACTAAACTTGATGAAACTTATATATTTAAAACCAGCATAAAAATGCGATTCTTTTGATGTAGCTATTGGTATCAAAATTCCATTTTTTAGAGTTTTGGTTACTATTGAGCCGGGTCGCTCCTTACTACAGTTCGTTACCACGAACTGTTTGATATTTTTGTCAATTTTCACTCTCGTTTCTTTTCTTTAATCCGGTTCCTGCTACTAAAAATACTGCTCAACTAGATATGGATTTTTTCATTAGAAGTTGAATTCGTGATTTTTTTTTTACTTTTTATTATAAATACGATGATCTTCTAAGCTCCGTCTTAACAATTAAAATTAAATAAAAAAAACTAATTTTTTTAGCTGAAAGTAAGGAGCGACATTAAAACTTAAAACGAACAGAAATTACTCCGTATATGAAATGAGTTGTCCCCTCCGCAATCCCTCGCTCTTTACGCTAAAGCTTTAAATTGTTTTAAAAAGTAGAATTGTGGCAGAGTCAAACTTTAGCGTAAAGAGCGAGGGATTGCGGAGGGGACAACTCATTTCATATACGGAGTAATTTCTGTTCGTTTTAAGTTTTAATGTCGCTCCTTACTTTCAGCTAAAAAAATTAGTTTTTTTTATTTAATTTCTGAACGTTTTTGAATTAATGCATGTTTGGTTTTGGCTCTCCGCACATAAACTATTAAAATGAAATTTGTATATTAATTCTTTTTTTGGCTAAATGCCTTTCTCTTAGTTTTGATCAGACGATTTTGAGAAAAAAAATAGGGGAGGCGGCCTAGTTGCCCTCCAATTTTTCGGTTACTTAAAAAGGCAAGTAGAATTTTTAATTTTTACGAACATTTTTAATAGTAAAAAATATACGTAACTTAAGAATTAACTTACGTAACAAACTTTCATAACCTTATATTTTTATTATGTATACGAGGGGGTTTGTACCCTCGTTAATACCTTGCTCTTTACACTAAATCGTAAGTTTTGTCCCAATTCTTTAAGAATGACCCCTGAATCAGAAAGGCCTATAATAAATAGTCTTAATTACTAAAAATACTTTAGCATAAAGAGCAAGGTATTTATCTCCTCCTAAATACCTTGCTCTTTATGCTAAAGTATTTTTAGAACCCCTCATATGCGTAATAATCTCTGTTCGTTTTAAGTTTCAATGCTACTTCTTCCTTTCATTTGAAAAAACGTTTTCATGTTTATTTTTCATTGTTTTCTTATAGTAATGCTAGAGAATCCTGCGCCCTTGTCATTGAATTTTTCTTTCCCTATGACAGATTCCTCCAAGGAAAGATCCTCCAACATAGCCCCCTCTCCTCAGCCCCACCCCCAAACAAAATAAAATCCCCCTGAAAACGTCTGTACACTTCCCAATAACCATTACTATATGCAAACAATGGTCAAAGTTTGTAACTTGCAGCCCCTCCCCCAGGGATTGTAGGGGAGTAAGTCATCCCCAAAGACATAGTTATTATGGTTTTCGACTATGTTGAACAAAATAGCTATCTCAAAATTTTGATCCGTTGACTTTGGGAAAAAAATGAGCGTGGGAGGGGGCCTAGATGCCCTCCAATTTTTTTGGTCACTTAAAAAGGGCACTAGAACTTTTCACTTCCGTTAGAATGAGCCCTCTTGCGACATTATAGGACCACTTGGTCGATACGATGACCCCTGGGGAAAAGAAAAAAAAAAAAAAAAAAAAAAAAAAAAAAAAAACAAACAAATAAACACGCACCCGTGATTTGTCTTCTGGCAAAAAATACAAAATTCCACATTTTTGTAGATAGGAGCTACAAAAAATCTGAACTTCTACAGTATGGTTCTCTGATACCCTGAATCTGATGGTGTCATTTTCGTTAAGATCCTACGACTTTTAGGGGGTGTTTCCCCCTATTTTCCTAAATAAGGCAAATTTTCTCAGGCTCGTAACTTTTGATGGGTAATACTAATCTTGATGAAACTTATATATTTAAAATCAGCATTAAAATGCGATTCTTTTGATGTAGCTATTGATATCAAAATTCAATTTTTTAGAGTTTCGGTTACTATTGAGCCGGGTCGCTCCTTACTACAGTTCGTTACCACGAACTGTTTGATAAACAATAAGACCACATTTTCAGTGTTCTTGATGCTTTAAAGCACTATTAAATCTAACAAGTCAAACGCATCTTTAGTACAGATTGTGTCAAAGATCAAACTGATGTTTCAAAAGTCAAAGTTTAAATCCAGGCAATTGTGGCATCCAAAATTTAATCTGAACCCAGAGCAGTCACCTTGATGAACTCAAACCTTTGCCGTGTTAATATAGATCAAATATTACAATGTTAGTCACGTTGCGACCAGAAATATCACCCAAAACATGGTTGGAACTTTTCATTTTCATTTGGCAGGCCATTAGACTGAAGCATTTTCAAAGTTCAGTTGGAATGGTTACTAGACAACTAGCTAAGATTAGCAAATGAGTGATAGCCCTAATTAAACAAAGGATATAAAAAAAACAACCAGACAAAAGCAGATGTTAAAAAAACTTAAAATAAAAACAAAACTGGAGCAATAAAACGATTTTTATTCTATGAAATGTATTTTATTAAATTGCATTATTTAAAAATATAACACTTAAGAGGGATGTATGTCAATTGTAGAGCCCTTTTAAAGTCCCGCCCTGGGGAAATTGTCCAGTCATGGCTATTCATATTTACGCTAGTAATACCATCCAGAAGGGTATTGAAGCACGTAGCTGACCAGTGGGCTGAATTATATCTTAATGCCAGCTGCAACAGTCATTAGCCAACGAAAAATGAAATTATAGATAAGTACAAACCTTAATTCAACAAAAAATTCGAAATTTATTCTTCTCTAAAAAAAAACGAATAGCAAACAAACAAAGACTACTACTACAGATAAAAACTCACAGCAGCAGCAAGCCACCCGAGACCAACAGAGCTAAGCACGCTCCTCCTCCATCCCAATCTGTTCAAAGCCTCCCTCTTTACACCCTAAAAAGAAGTTAACATTTCCTTTAAATCTTTTTTATGACATTCTCCCACACAAGCCGTGGAGAACCTGCTTTCAATTAGACCCTAGACGGTTGGCTGAAAAGGACAATCTTCGACAATCTGTAATCCTTCATCTGCAGAACATGCCCTAGCCACTTCAATCTTTCTCTCATTATAACCCTAGAAAACCAGGATTGAACTACACTTCGTACAGTCTAGTATTTGAAATATGGTCAGTCAGTCAGGTACCCAAAACAATCCGTAGGCAATTTTTCTGAAAAACAACTAGCAAATAGTCAGCTGATTTTTTGAGCACCTATGGTTAAGAACCATTTTTGACCACTGTAATAACTGTAGCTTCTAACATTTTAATCTTGGTTTGCAGACTTATCTTCCTATTCTTCCAAACTTTTTTAAATGTGAAAAAAACACCCTAAGCCTTGACTATACTACTTCTAATACTTATCTATATCTTATCTATACTTACATATACTACATATTATCTATCTTATCTAATACTTATCTATACTTATAGATAAGTACAAACCTTAATTCAACAAGAAATTCGAAATTTATTCTTCTCTAAAAAAAAGAATAGCAAACAAACAAAGGCTACTACTACTGATAAAAACTCACAGCAGCAGCAAGCCACCCGAGAACAACAGAGCTAAGCACGCTCCTCCTCCATCCCAATCTATTCAGAGCCTCCCTCTTTACACCCTTCAAAGAAGTTCACATTTCCTTAAAATCTTTTTTATGACATTCTCCCACACAAGACGTGGAGGACCTGCTTTCAATTAGACCCTAGACGGTTGGCTGAAAAGGGCAATCTTCGACAATCTGTAATCCTTCATCTGCAGAACATGCCCTAGCCACTTCAATCTTTCTCTCATTATAGCCCTAGAAAACCAGGATTGAACTACACTTCGTACAGTCTAGTATTTGAAATATGGTCAGTCAGTCAGGTACCCAAAACAATCCGTAGGCAATTTTTCTGAAAAACAACTAGCAAATAGTCAGCTGATTTTTTGAGCACCTATGGTTAAGAACCATTTTTGACCACTGTAATAACTGTAGCTTCTAACATTTTAATCTTGGTTTGCAGACTTATCTTCCTATTCTTCCAAACTTTTTTGACTATGAAAAAAAAAACACCCTAAGCCTTGACTATACTACTTCTAACATCCTCACTTCTCCCCGTGTCTTTACTCATAATACTACCAAGGTAAGTGAAACTGTCCACCTGATCAATCTTTTCATTATCCAACGTCACCTTATCATCTTCACTTATTATTAGCCTTAGTCTTCTTAACATTAATTTTCAAACCAATTCTAAAACCTTGAACTCATGAAACCTCTAAATCTATATTCATTTTACTCACACTATCATCTAGGATACTTAACCACCAACATAAATTAATAAAATGATTTTAATCTTGGTTTGCAGACTTATCTTCCTATTCTTCCAAAAAAAATTTTAACTGTGAAAAAACACCCTAAGCCTTGACTATACTACTTTTAATATCTTCACTGCTCCCTCTGTCCTTACTAATAATACTACCAAAGTAAGTGAAGCTGTCCACCTGATCAAGTTTTTCATTATCCAACGTCACCTTATCATCTTCACTTATTCCTAGCCTTAGTCTTCTTAACATTAATTTTCAAACCTATTCTAGCACATCGAACTCATAAAACCTCTAAATATTTGTTGATTTTGCTCACACTATCATCTAGGATACTTAAATCACCAGCATAAATCTAAGTCCAGGAGACTTTTTCCTCCCCATTTGGTTCCGTGGTCTCCAATTGCCTTTCCTGTGCTCCTTAAGACGAAGTCCATCAAATTGATCGATACAAAGGGGGATAGAATACAACCCTGCTTAACTCTTGATTTAGTAGAAAACCAGCTGCTAACCTCATTTCCTACCTTAACCGCAGCAGTGTTATTCTCGTACATAGCACTAATCTACTTAATGTATTTGTCTGGTATACCATACACAGATAAGACTTCCATTAAAGCTCTTCTAACAACAGAATCGAAAGCTCGCTCTAATCTATAAAACTGAGGGCCAAAGGTGTTTGATAACTCAGGTCCTTCTCAATTATAAACATAAGAGTGAAAATTAGGTCGAAAAATCCTCCACCTTTTCTAAAACTGCAATGTTCTTCTCTTAAAACTTTGTCTACAGCATCTCTCAGTCTAAAAAGTATCAAATTACTAGATAATTTGCTACCTCCTGAGATCAGACCAATAATTACCTCGATAATTACCACACTCACTCTTATCACCTTTCTTATACAGTTTCTTAAATAAGGTTTTCATAAAATCGCTGGGTACTTCCTCCTTTTCAAAAATTATATTCATAATCTTCAGTAACTTATTTTGAACCTCAGAGCCATCATATTTAAGAAACACATTTACCACACTATCAGCATCTGGAGCCTGATTTTTTAAATTCCTTTTGGTACTGTTGCTAATTCTTCCTCACGAAACAAATCTTTCTTCACATCAAAGGTATCACAAGCTTTTTCATTTTCATCTATATCTTTTCCTTCAACTGTATCTCGGTTTAGCACATTCTCAAAATGTTCCACCCATCTTTCTTTAATTTTTTCCTTATCACTAATTGTGGCCTCCTTCTTATATTTAACTGGGACAAGTCCGGATTGACCACTCCCTCTTAATTTATTGACAGGCCAGTACAGTATAAAACAAGAGTAAAAACAAAACGTCAAGCAATGGTTTTTTTTAAGAATTCCTTTTTATATATAAAAGTTGTGTAACTTAATACCTAAGATCTCTAAAACTTGGATAAACCGTGTTTCAGGCCAGAATTGGCAACGAGAAGATGTTAGAACCCAGGGCAGGCTAGTGGGCTGAACTATATCATATGGTAATTGGGAGAGTTACTAAAATAGGAAAAAAAATTAGAGGATAAGTAAGAGCTTTAATTTAAAAAAGAAATACGCATAACAGTTTTTTTTAACTGAAAGCAAGGAGCGACATTAAAACTTACAACGAACAGAAATAAGCATTTTATTTATTTTATTTTATTTTATTTAGCATAAAGAGCGGGGCGTTGAGGAGGGGAAAGCCCCTTTCATATACGAAATAATTTCTGCTCGTTTTAAGTTTTAATGTTGCTCCTTACTTTCAGTGGAGAGTTACTAAAAAATGAAAAAAAAATATAGGATATGTAAGAGCTTTAATTCAAAAAAGGAATACGCATAACAGTTTTGTTCTATTCAAGAAAGAAGAAAGAAAAACAAGCAAAAAAGAAAAAAAACAGAAAGAGACAGAATTTGAGCGGTCAATACTGCTATTCCTAATAAACAAATACAAAATAGAAACAATAGGGAAAATCTTTTCAAGACAGTGGAGATCAGTTCTGTGAATATTTTGGCCCTATGCCCAAGGGCCGTCTTCAGCTCAATACGAGAACAAGAGAGAAAATTTGTATATATAAATAAACTTACATTAAATTGTGAGGATTAAAACTAAATAATGTTATTTAAAAACTTTTTTAAAAACAGCCCTAGCATCCTTACTTCAACGAAGTTCAACCAGGACTGACAAAAAAAAATGAAGTGAGAATATAAACTCATTCAAACTAAAGATAACAAAGTAATTAAATGCAATTTCTCAGAACCAAACTTGCTTTTTTAGCAGCCTGTCTCAAAGGCCTTTTCGTAGCTGGTTCAGTACTATTATAAATCGGTTTAGTAAAATATTTTGTTAGATCGTTTTTAATTAAATTTGAGTATAAAGAATTTAGTGAGTATTCCCCTAAGTCCCTGTTCAAAGTAATATTATCATTTATTTTGAGATTAATTTCGATTGATTCTGGAACCAAATCATTACTGATGGAAGATGTTTCAAAAAGTATCGTGTGGGACGGATTATTAAATATATGCCAACCTAAAGCAGAATCAAAGGAGTTGTTGGAGCTATTTGAAATTAATGCTTTGTCTATGTCTCTTTTATGCTGTTGTAACCGTTTTTCTAGATTCTGATGGGTCCTGCCGACATAGTAATTTCCACTATCACAGGGTATTTGATAGACCGCTCTTTGGCGAGTAACTGGGATCTAAGCGAGTAGTTTTTACTAATAATTTTAAAATTTTTAATTTCTTAAATTCTGGTAAAGATAAGACATTGTTTCTATTTTGTATTTGTTTGTTATGGAAAGGCAGTGTGGTCTTCGTCGCTATTTACTACTATTTCTAACTACTTACTGCAGCAACAAGCCACCTGGGGCCAATGCGACTACGTACACTCCTCCTCCATCCTGATCTGTTCAAGGCGTCCCTCTTTACACCCTTCAAAGAAGTTCCAATTTCCCTTAAATCTTTCCTTATGACATTCTCCCACCCCATTTGGAGAGGATCTGGTCTTCATTTGGGCTTAGATGATTAGCCAAAGAGGACGATCTTCAGCAATCTGTCATCTTCTATCCTCAGAAAGTGTCCTAGCCAAACCCTTCACTCATTGTAGACCAAAAAAGTGGGAGTAAATCACATTTTTTGCATATCTTACTGATTTATAGTAGGCAATTTGACTAGAAAACATTTGGTAACCTGCTCCGTCAATCGGAGAGCCCACCCTTTAAAATCGTACTTGGTCAATCACTGTAGCTTCCAAGTTCCAATATTCTAATCTTGGTTTGTAGACCTATTTTCCTTGTGTTCCAAACTTTTTTCCACTGTGAAAAAACACCCTAGGCCTTGGCTATTCTACTCTTAACTTATTCACGTGCACCAACCGCCTTCACTAATAATTAAATAAAAAATATTTTTTTAACTGCAAGTAAAGAGCGACATTAAAACTTAAAACGAACAGAAATTACTCCATATATGAAATGGGCTGTCCCTCCTCAGCGCCTCACTCTTAACGCTAAAGTTTGACTTTCTTGCAACTCTACTTTTTGAAACAATAAAAAACTTTAGCATAAAGAGCGGGGCATTGAGGAGGGGAAAGCCCCTTTCATATACGAAATAATTTCTGCTCGTTTTAAGTTTTAATGTTGCTCCTTATTTTCAGTTAAAAAAAAACATTTAATTTCTGAACGTTTTTGAATTAATGCAGATTTTGATTTTGGCTCACCATGCATGAATAACTAAAACGAAATTCGGACATTAATTTTTTTAAATTAATTTTCGATTGTCTCTAGACAATGCCGGGGAATCCAGCACCCCCTTCATATAAACTCTCTTTCCCAATGAAAAACTCCTCCTTGGAAAAATCCTCCCACGTGACCCGCGACCTCCCCCCACAAGAAAAAATATCCCATGAAAAATTCTGCATACTTCCCAATAACCAATACTATATAACAAAAAGAGAAATCACCAATGCAACAGCACAAACACATTAAAAAAAAGAAAAAGAAAAGAAAAAGGGAGACAGAAGGAGAAAAGGAAGACTGTTTTCCTAAATTAGTGATTAATATAGACCAGCACTTGAATTAGGCCTTAACCCTACTCATCTATACAATCACATAGGTCAAACAGCATAGCCATACACAATCAACCATAAAGAATAATCCGTGGACAGGCAGTCATGTCGTCAATAAGTATAAGTCGTCATTTACCAAACAATAAAAACAGTAAAGACAAATAATTCAGAGGCAAAAACCCAACACAAGGCCTCATCAGGAGAATACACTTGCCTATAGGGTTTCGGCACTTTAAATTCTCAACCCAGTCAAGTGTTGTGCCTACCACAGAATACCTATGGTATATATGTAAATAACGGGCAAAGTTCGTTCCTTACTTACAGTTCATTACCAAGAACTTTTTTTATTAATCTTTAGTCAATATATTACAAAATACTAACTTCACAAAAGTTAATAACTTTATCGTCTTCTCCGATAAAGTTTTGATAATTTTTCCAAAGCATCTGCTGGGAGTCCTAAAAATTCACCCGGAACGGGTATGGAAATCATTACTGGGTTTGGAAGTATCTTATTCTCCAGAGCTATTTTTACCATGGCAAAAATCATTTTCCTCGAAGAGTCCTTGGCGACGTGACGGCAAATGTCCTTATCAGAATAGTGAACAAAGCGATGATTATCATCTTAACTCCTGCAAACACGTCTTCCGTTGCACCGTCAGCCTATAAATGTTAATAACTATTGGACTAAGAATTACTGAATCTTTTATATATCAAATAATTAATCCTCTTTACTAAAATTCTCTGAACATCCTAATTTTTTCAACTTAAAAAAAAATTCTATTAATCTTTTCTATTATGTTAAACAAGAGCTAAGAGCTCATATGGCACTTGTGACGAGGCAAGAAGAGCTAAGAGCCAAGAGCTCATATGGTATGAGCTCTAACAAAATTCTAAGAATCAATAGATTGATTTAAAAGGAAAATCAGAGGTTTAATGCCGATCAGGATTTAAGATAAGACCACTGAGTTACGATTTCCTTCTAAATATCAAAATTCATTAAGATCCGATCACCCACTCGTAAGTTATAAATACCTATTTTTTTCTAATTTTTCCTCTTCCTTTAGCCCCCCAGATGGTCGAACCTGAGAAAACGACTTTATCAAGTCAATTTGTGTAGCTCCCTGACACGCCTGCCAATTTTCATTGTCCTAGCATGTCCAAAAGCACCAAACTCGCCAAATCACTGAACCCTCCCCCCAACTCCCCCAAAGAGAGCGAATCCAGTACGGTTACGTCAATCACGTATCAAGGACATTTTTTTATTCTATCTACCGAGCTTCATCCCGATTCCTCCCCTCCAAGTGTTTTCCAAGATTTCCCTATCCAACTCCCCCCAATGTCAAAAGATCTGGTCGGGATTTGAAATAAGAGCTCTGAGACACGAATTCCTTCTAAATATCAAATTTTATTTTTATCCGTTTACCTATTCGTAAGATAAAAATACCCCAATTTACACGTTTTCCAAGAATTCCGGTTTCCCCCTCCAACTCCCCCAATGTCACAGGATCTAGTCGGGATTTAAAACAAGAGCTCTGAGACACCATATCCTACTAAATATCAAATTTCATTGAGATCCGATCACCCGTTCGTAAGTTAAAAATACCTCATTTTTTCTAATTTTTCAGAATAAGCCCCCTCCCAACTACCCCAAAGAAAGTGGATCCGTTCCGGTTATATCAATCATGTATTTAGGACTTGTGCTTTTTTTTTCACCAAGTTTCATCCCGATCCCTCAACTCTAAGTGTTTTCCAAAATTTTAGGTTTCCCCCTCCCAACTCCTCCCCCCCTCAATGTCACCAGATCCAGTCAGGATTTAAAATAACAGCTCTGAGACACGATAGCCTTCCAAACATCAAATTTCATTAAGATCTGATCAACCGTTCGTAAGTAAAAAATACTTCAATTTTTCTATTTTTTCCGAATTAACGGGCCCCCCCACTCCCTCCAGATGGTCAAATCGGAAAAACGACTATTTCTAATTTAATCTGGTCTGGTCCCTGATACGCCTGCAAAATTTCATCGTCCTAGCTTACCTAAAAGCGCCTAAAGTAGCAAAACCGGGACCGACAGACAGACCGACAGAATTTGCGATTGCTATATGTAACTTGGTTAATGCCAAGTGCCATAAAAACCTATTCTGCCTTTCTTTAAAAATTTAAATAGTTAAATTATAAATTAATAAACCTATTAAATATTAAATAAAATTTAAATTAATAAAAAAAGTTACCGGAATCAAAATTAACATACATCTAAAAAAATAGCTGTCACGAGTTGCCCACAGTAGCAAGGGGCTGCTCCCTTCTCATCTTAAAATAAACTATAAATACACAAAAACATTAAACGTACTAAACAAATCATCACACTTTACACGATATTTTTCTACATACATAATACAAATGTATATAAACTTAAAAATAAAATACTTTCACTCTCAAACCATTGGGCGTTGCATTTTTGGGCAGCTAAAACCAACTACTAATGAAAAAAATTCTTTTCCTTCTTTCCGGTAAACATTGTTCATTTTATAACAAAGGAAAAAACAAAAAAATAAATATTCTTTATTATATTTTTTATAAAATAAAACAAAACCATATCAAAAGTCATTACTTATACAATATTTTAAAACCTTTTAAAATTCCTCAAAACATCTTAAAGAAAAAAATCATTTTGAAAACATTATTAAAAATTTTAAATTTTCTCATTAAAACTTAAGCTTCACCTACCCCCATCTTTAAAACTATAACCTAAAACCTTAAAAAAAAAAACCTCAACAATTTTTCATCTTTTCCTTTTACCAATTTTCCAAAAACCAAAATACAAAATCTACATTTACAATTAAAATAACCATTTTCCATTCATTCTCCATTCATTCATCCATTTTAACTCCCATCAACAACTCCTCATCCACATCCTTTGACCCCCACTTACTTTTTCTTATCTCATTCACACGCATTTAATACCATGCCTGAAACTGTTCCTTACTCAAAATTCCCTTTTTCTTCGTCGTTTTCCACACATGTAAACAAACACTCGTCACTAGAAAAAACAATGCTCTTTCTCTTCATGTTTTTTCACATTCAAAACTTAATTTTACAATTTTCTTCTTTTCTTCCACACTATCTACTCTCATATTTTCCCTTTTGACAATTTCAAACATTTTTTCCAATATCCCTCCGTTCCAGGGGCACTCCATAATGTCATGTTGTAATCCATCATTGACTGTATTTCCGCAGAGCCCACACTCCAGTGGTTCACTCTTCACAAATTTTGCCATACGGTCACGATAGGGCAATTACCAAGAACTATTTGATACTACCTAGGTAAATGTCATTGTTAACTTGATTGATCTTCTCGCTAAAGAATCGCTAACCAACATCAAATTTCACCTTCACTTATTCCATGTCTCAAGAACTCACTCATCTTTACATTAATTTTCAAACCTCTTCCTGCACCCCAAACTCTCAGAATCTTTATTGATTTATTTTGCCAACTTTTTCATCTAGCATGCTCAAATCTTCAACATTCTTTAAGTCTAGGAGGGTTTCACTTCTCATCCTTATTCTATGTTCCCCCACTACTATGTTACTCAGTAGATGTTACTCATGTTACTATGTTACTCAGGACATAGTCCATCAGAATGATCCGTCTAAATGGGGATGGAACCCTAATTAACTGAATTAGGGTGATTAGGGGATGGAACCCTAATTAACTCCCAATTCAATGCGAAACCAGCTACTAACCTCCTTTCCTACCTTGCCCGTAGCAATGTTATTCTTGTATATATCACTAGTCACCTTAACGTATAAAGGCTATCTGGTATACCATACAAGTATAGGATCTTCGCTAAAGCTATTCCTTTTGCTGAATTACATAAAAAAACAAGTTTTTTAAATGAAAGTAAGGAGCGACATTAAAACTTAAAACGAACAGAAATTACTCCGTATATGAAAGGGGCTTTTCCTCCTCAGCGCCCCGCTCTTTACGCTAAAGTTTGACTCTTTCTCTTAACTCTACATTTTAAAACAGTAAAAAACTTTAGCGTAAACAGCGGGGCGTTGAGGAGGAAAACTTTCATATACGGAGTAATTTCTGTTCGTTTTAAGTTTTAATGTCGCTCCTTACTTTCATTTAAAAAAAACTTGTTTTTTTTTATTTAATTTCTGGGCGTTTTGAATTAATGCATGTTTTGATCTTGGCTCTCCGCACATAAATAATTAAAACGAAATTTGCATATTAATTAATTGCAATTAATCGGAATATTTTTGAGAAAAAAGGAGCGAGGGAGGAGACCTAGTTACCCTCCAAGTTTTTGATTACTTAAAAAGCAACTACAACTTTTAATTTTTTACAAACGTTTTCATTGGTAAAAAATATACGTAACTTGCGAATTAACTTACGTAACAACCTTCTATATTCGTATGTTTTTATTGCGTATAAGAAGGGGTTCAACCCTCGTCGATACCTCGCTTTTTACACTAAAGCTTAGGTTTTGTCCCAATTCCTTAAGAATGACCTCTGAATCACAAAGGCCGTAGAATAAATAGTTGAAATTACTAAAAATACTTAGTATAACGAAGAGGTAAACCCCTCATATGCGTAATAATTTTTGTTCGTTTTAAGTTTTAATGCTGCTCCTTACTTTCAGTAAAAAAAAATTTGTCTTTTCAAATAATGCCAGAAAATCCTGTGCCCTCTTCATTGAAATTCTCTTCTTCCATGAGAAGTTTCTCCATGGAAATATTTTCCCATGTAACCCCCCCCCCTCTCAACTCTCTCCACTAAACCAAAAAAATCCCCCTGAAAACGTCCGTACACTTCCCAGTAACCATTGCTATATGTAAACACAGGTCAAAGTTTGTAACTTGCAGCCCCTCCCTCTGGGACTGCGGGGGAGTAAGTCGTCCCTAAAGACATATTTATTAGGTTTTTGACTATGGTGAATAGAATGGTGATCTCAGAATGTTGATCCGGTGACTTTTGGGAAAAATGAGCGTGGGAGGGGGCCTAGATGCCCTCCAATTTTTTTGGTCACTTAAAAGGGCACTAGAACTTGGAATTTCCGTTAGAATGGGCCCTCTCTCGACATTCTAGGTCCACTCATTCGATACGATCACCCTGGGGAAAAAACAAACAAAAAAACAAACAAATAAACACGCATCCGTGGTCTGTCTTCTGGCAAAAAAAAAATGCGATATTCCATATTTTTGGAGATAGGAACTTGAAACGTGGTCCCCCTATTTTCTAAAATGAGGCAAATATTATCAGGCTCATAACTTTTGATGGGTATAACTGATCTTGGTGAAAGTTATATATTTAAACTCAGTATTAAAATGCGATTCTGTTGATGTAACTATTGGTATCAAAATTCCATTTTTTTAGAGTTTCGGTTACTATTGAGCCGGGTCGCTCCTTACTAGTTCGTTACCACAAACTGTTTGATCAAACGCTTGCTCATAATCTATAATACTGAGGACTAAAGGGCTTTGATGACTCAGGTACTTCTCAAATATTAATCCAAGACTGAAAATTTTGGTTGCCGTATCTTCTTTCCTTCCTTAAATTAAACTCTTCCCTTAAATCTTTTTCAAAGCATCTCTAAGTCTAAAAGGTATCATCACATTAAATAATCTGCTTCTTACAGAAGCCATGAAATTGCCTCTATAATTACTATACTCACTCTTATCACTTTTCTTGTAGAGAGTTTTATTAAAGTTTTCCTAAAATCGCTAAGTACTTGCCCTTTTCCAAAATCATAAACATAATCTTCAATAACTCATCTTAGAATTCGCAACCAAAAAAATTAAAAAACATCAGCATCTGGGACCTTATTTTTTTTTTTTTTTTTAGTACTGTCCCTAATTCTTCCTCACTAGATAAATCTTCCTTCACTTTCAAAGTGTCACAAACTTTTTCATTCTTTTCCATATCTTTTCCTGTAACTCTATCAAGGTTTAAAATATTCTTAAAAAGCCGAGCCTATTTCTCTTTAACTCTTTTCCCCCGTGAATTATACTTTATAAAGTTGTACAACATAATAATTAAAATTCAAAATTTAAGTTTGGCCATAAGTCAAGCCCTTTAAAGGACTGGGCCTGGGGATTTTAGGGCTAAAGTTTTTGACGTTTCAACTAATAATACCGCCCTTAAACATTGTTGTCATTCAACAAAGACCGGTGAGCTAAGCCATATCGTAAGCACTATCCCCTCCTCAACCTCTCGCTCTTTACGCTAAAGTTTCGTATTGTTTTAAAGAGTAGAACAGTGACAAAGAGTCAGCTTTAGGGTAAAGAGCGATGCGCTGAGGAGGGGCAACCCAATTCATATACAAAATGATTTATGTTCGTTTTAATGTCGCTCATTACTACCACTTAAAAAAAACTTGTTTTTTTATTTAATCAAACAGTTCGTGGTAACTAACTGTAGTAAGGAGCGACCCGGCTAAATAGTAACCAAAACTCTAAAAAACAGAATTTTGATACCAATAGCTACATCAAAAGAATCGCATTTTAATGCTGATTTCAAAGATGTAAGTTTCACCAAGTTTAGTCCTACCCATCAGAAGTTACGAGCCTGAGAAAATTTGCCATATTTTAGAAAATAGGGGGAAACACCCCCTAAAAGTCATATAATCTTAACGAAAATCACACCATCAGATTCATCGTATCAGAGAACCCTACTGTACAAGTTCCAAGCTCCTATCTACAAAAATGTGTAATTTTGTATTTTTTGCCAGAAGACAAATCACGGGTGCGTGATTTGAAAGGGGCTTTTCCTCTTCATCGCCCCACTCTTTACGCTAAAGTTTGACTCTTTCTCTTAACTCTACCTCTTAAAACAGTAAAAACCTTTAGCGTAAAGAGCGGGGCGTTGAAGAGGAAAAGCCCCTTTCATAAACGGAGTAATTTCATGTAAGGAAGTACGCGCATATTGCCTTTTCGTCAGTTGTAAATCCCCCTTATGTTTCCACTTAATGTTCTGAAAGTTTCCACTTACTACTCTTAAGCCATTCTTAAAATTAAAAATCTTTATTTCGATCTGAATGTTTCTATTTCTCATAGTATCAGAAAAAAACGTTATAACCGAGATTACCGGAAAAAAATGAATTTAATTCAAAGAAGATGCCTGCAGTATACTGATATGCTGCAGTATTGAACTAGCTCTCAAAGGGATTACACCTGTTTGAACTTTTGAATTGTTTGAACTTAATTCCTTTGCCATGAATTAATTCAGTGACTACAGAAATTGTACAATCTGATACTTGAATTTATCGCACAATCAGATTTTTGGCGTTTTGAATTGAGAAAATTAGATACGATAGCCAAGTGTGGTGTGTAGAGAAAATTGGATAATTTGCCTGCGCGTCAATTACACTTTTTAGTGTAGAGAAGGATTAGCAGTTGGGTTGACCCCGCACAGTTTGGACTGATTGTTCACTTGGATACATTAGTGAGGCTCGGCCCTCACAGAAAGATATGTTTCTTTCACTTTATAATCTTTCATTTACTAGGCATGAATCCTGCGAACATTAAAATCGGTGATTTATTCCTAGCCAAATTTGCAGGCTATCCCCTC
This sequence comes from Artemia franciscana, assembly GCF_032884065.1. Lineage (NCBI taxonomy): Eukaryota > Metazoa > Arthropoda > Branchiopoda > Anostraca > Artemiidae > Artemia > Artemia franciscana. The sequence goes on from NC_088870.1 coordinate 32,664,788, forward strand.
TGGCCAATTCGAATCCTAGAGGTAATGATGACGAATACCAGAGACTGTAAATTTGCTGTTTTTTGCTACGGCAAAAAACACGTTTTTTGCTACGGCAAAAAAAGGGGCTGTTCCCTCTTCAACGTCCTACTCTTTGCACTAAAGCTTGACTCTTTCTCTCAACTCTAATTTTTAAAACAGTAAAAACTTAAGCGTAAAGAGCAGGGCGTTAAAGAGGGAACAGCCCCTTTCATATACGGGGTAATTTCTGTTCGTTTTAAGTTTTAATGTTGCTCCTTACTTTCAGTTAAAAAAACTTCTTTTCTTTATTTATCATCTACAGAGATTATTGCTCCCTCGGTTGTTTCCACCTGGTTGATATTATCTCTGCTTCATTCTTTTCTCTCCTTATTCACATAAGGAGTGGGAAACACCTTGATCAGAATATAAAAGATATTAATGATTTTTCTTTGTTTAAGAGTGTAAGTAAAGAAATCTCTTCTATTAACTATCCACTTTAGTATTTATTTTGCGGGGGGGGTGGTTAACAAATAAATAAATAATTGTGGCCTCTCTGGGTATGAATAGAACAACATATCTCGTTAGATTGTTTGTTATAAGGCATGTGCTGCTTATTGGAAATTGTGTTGTAAACTTATCCCCCTTGCATCCCTGGCCATAGAGCTTTTTGAGGGGGAATAAGAATATTGTATTTCCAATTTGTATTATTTGCTGAATACAATTCTGAACTTTAAACTGGATGTTAGTTTTTTTTTTTTTAAAGCTTGTTTTGCCACCCCTTCGGATAGGTTATTAATTCTTAGGATGGCTGTTAAACTAAAGCTGTTGTTTGTTGTAATAAAATCTCCCTCTCTCTCTGAAGAATTGACTTATTAAGCCAGGGTTGCAATTTGAGAGACGGGGAGTCTCTGTTTAAGAGATGGATAGAACGTTTTACGAATTGTGCAGTGTAACAAAACATGACAATCTGAGATAGTATCCCAGCCCCACGTTATCCTAAAACACTTTCTGAAATATGTTTATTTTCTCCGAGTCCATAAGCACGTAACATATTTTTAGAAAGCTTGGAACACTTCATGTGTATTCCTCCCCCGACGTTGAATTGTCAAATGATATTCTTAGGTCATGCCAAGGTAAGGATATAGAGAGTCAGCCTTCTGATCGTGCTCTTCTTGTCGCCCTCCAGTCTTGACATTTTACAGTTTACTCCTCATTTTTTTCATAGTTATAGTCAGAACCTCAGAGAAATTGTGTACCTTATTTGCATAATTTACATCATATTTCACCCTTGCACAGCTGATTAACGGTACGTTGACAAAGACGATGCAGAGGCAATCTAACTGCCTATATACAATTAGCTCACGCATCCAAAGCGTGAAATCAGTGGCATTTCATAGAATTGTTTGTGCCTTTGAGTGAACAAACAAAAAAAGCAGATTTTTTCAGCTGAAATTAAAGATCAACATTAAAACTTAAACGAGCAGAAATCATTACGGTATGGGGAGGATAACCCCTCCACAATGCCTCGCTCTTCACGCCAACATTATTTAGAACGTTCAAAAAGCGCTCTTATTCTAATTTAACGAACCTTGTGTTTCACTTTTTGTTCGTACGGCATTGGGATACAAAATTATACTTTAGCGAAAAGAGCGAAGTATTTCAGAGGGGGCATTCCCCACATCCCACCACTGAAAATTCCCCCAGAGAAAATTAGCCTCACGAAAAAGTTTATCTACTTCCCAATAACAAATGCCATGTGTAAGCAATAGACAATAGGCTTTTCTTTTTTAATTAAACGAAAAAACAAGATTTTTTTTAACCGAAAGTAAGGTACGACACTAAAACTTAAAACGAACAGAAATTATTCCGTATACGAAAGGTGCTGCTCCCTCCTCAACGCCTCACTCTTTACATTAAAATTTCACACTTTGTCACAATTCTAATTTTCAAAACAACAAAAGCTTTAACATAAAAGATGCGTTGAGGAGGGGATAACCCTTTTTCATATACGGAAATATTTCTTTTCGTTTTAAGTTTTAATGTTACTCCTTAAGTTTTAGTTAAAAACGCTTGTTTTTTCGTATTTAATTTCTAATCGTTTTCGCAACACTCCCCCACGCAGAAATCTCCTAGGGTGAAATTTCATCCAATGTAAAGTAAACCTTCCCCTCGTCAAATTCCCTCCAGACAGTTCCATTCTCGCTGAGAATCCTGTAAAATGCCTACCTGTAAATCGCTTGTGGACGATTCAGCCTGAAAAATTATCCTCAACATTCTTTTATTTGAATAAGACTTTAATCACTAATTGGTTTCTGGATCACTCCTGAAATGTCCCCTTCCGTCAAAATCATTTTCCAACAAATCAAAACACGCGGAAAATAGCCCTCAGATAACTTCCAGGGGATATTTTTAAAGGGTATTTTCAGTGGGGGGAGGGGAGGATAAACGTCTAGATCTATGAGGAGGACACCCCTTCCACAATACCTCGCTCTTCACCTTGTGTTTCGCTTGTTGTTCGTAAAGGATTGGGATACAAAGTCATACTTTTAGCATAAGGAGCGAAGTATTCAAGAGGGGGCATCCCCACATCCCACCACTGAAAGTCCCCCCAGAGAAAATTTGCCTCTCCGAAAAAAGTTAGTTTACTTCCCAATAACAAGTACTATACGTAAGCAATAGCAATAGGCTTTTCTTTTGTGAATTAGATAAAAAAAGAAGGTTTTTTTAACCAAAAGTAAGAAACAACCCTAAAACTAAAAACGAACGGATTACTCTGTATATGAAAGGGGTTGTTTTCAACGCCTTGTTCTTTACACTATAGTTTGACTCTTTGTCACAACTCTATTGTTTAAAACAATTAAAACTTTAGCGTAAAGAGCGAAGCGTTGAGGAAGGGACAATCCCTTTTATAGACGGAATAATTCCTGTTCACTTTAAGTTGTAATGTCGCCCCTTTCTTTTAGTAAAAAAAAACATTCATTTTTTCAATTTAACTTCTGGACGGTTTTCAACTAATGCAGATTCGAATATGGCTCACCGTACATGAAAAATTAGAACAAATAATTTTGGGAGATCCATTCCATATATGAAGGGTTACCCCCTCCTTATTAACTTGTTCTTTACGTTAAAGCTGTTAGCACTTTTAAAAAGCCTTCCTATTCTAATTAAATGGCCCTTGCGTTTCAGTAAACGCTCTTAAAAAAATTATTCCATCCATCTTCCGTTTTGTCAAATGTTAGGCTCTCTAGTTTAGTATTCAACTGTTCCTGAAAACCCTCTCCCAATCTTCTAGGACCACACGCATCCCTGATCTGTCTTCTGGCAAAAATAGCAAAATTCCACGTTTTTGCAGACAGGAGCTTGAAACTTCTAAAGTAGTGGTCTCTGGTGCACTGAATCTGATCGTGTGGTTTTCATTTGACACATAAGAATCAACTAGCACGGCCAAATTATGATGGTTTGTTTCTAAGAGGCTGGAACATGAAGAACATATCACAAACATTACAAGTCCACCAGAGGGCCTACATCTGATAACGAGCTACCTAGCCGGCGATAAATAAGATGTTGCATTATTAAGTGGCAATATGTTTACGCCATGTTTGCTCACAAAATGCTATTGAAGGCACATCACAAAAAACTTGGAATGGAGGCTTTCCAAAACAGGGAGTTTATTAACAAGCAAGCCATTTATGCCCCATGTGTATAGAAATATAATGAGCAGTTTGAGCATTCCATGACTATACAATAACTATTCCTTGAATTTTAGGAGGTATAGGAGACAATTCCATTCTAGTTGCAAATTCCACCCGGAAACTTTTTTGCAGACGATTTCAGGTGAAAAATGTTTCTTGCGCACTTTCATTTGAAAAAGACTAATTTCTGACTGTTTTTAAAATCATGGCGGTAATCCCTTTCGTGAAAAGTTCTCCAACAAAAAACCAGCAAAATGTGTTTTCCAGATTTTTTTTTAAACGCCGGCCACCAAAAAAGGACAAGAAAAAAAAGACCGCTAATAAATTTAGATGCGCCAAACAAGGCATGTTAAATGCCAGTAAAAACCAGAAAAAGAACAGAAACGTCTAAAAATAAGAAAAATGAATTTAAACTGATCAGGTGAAGAAGAGAAGGGAAAAATCAGAATTGCTCGTCAATAAAATTAAAAGTACTTAAAATCTAACCTGTATTAGGCCTGGCTCTTATTACCTGGATGGGGCTGGAGTAGCTTAAATACATTTGGTTTGCTTTTCTGTGCGGGAGGGGGGGGTCAATTGTTTTCGGTTTTCTTTTAAAAAAAACATTTTCTAGTTTTCTTATCTCTTCTTGTACTGTTCTTGTTGTCCCATTCTTCCGGTTTCGTATTGCTTTCTATTTTATTCTTTTGTTGTACTAATATAAATGAATAAATAAATCTTAAAACGAGTTCAGCAAAAATGTAATATTTAAATCAAGCTTAAAACGAACAAAAATATTTTACTATTGTAGAATAAATGAAACCCAAAACGAACAAAAACTAAATAAACAATCATTGCCAACAAACATACAACATACAAATGAATAAATAAACCTTAAAATGAACGAAGCTTTAATTAAATATGTGAATCAAGATTGAAACGAACAAAAATCCATTCTAAGAAGAGTATAGGTACTACCTCCTTCCCTAACTGTAAAAGTCTAAAACCAACTGCGTCACTGGCGCTTTACTGAAAATGGTGCTTTATTACAAACATTTTCTGGTGTATTTATTACAACAATGAAAATTAAAAATGGAATTAGAGTAAAATCAAATTTTGAACTGATTGGCTTTTCAGCAGTTGAAATCATTATTTATCAAATATTTAATTTAATCTTATTTCTTCCCAAGACCACTCACGACAAATTTATTCTCACTACAAACAGCTACTGCATTTAGCTACTGCGTCATTAGCGCTTTGCTGAAAGCAAATTATACTACAAATGTTATCTTTTTCAGTTACTACAGCATTGAAATATAAGGAGCGACCCGGCTCAATAGTAAACGAAACTCTAAAAGTTGTAGTTCTGATAGTAATAGACACATCAAAAGAATTAGATTCTTATGCTGATTTTAAATATATAAGTTACATCAAATTTAGCCTTACTTATCAAAAGTTACGAGCCTGAAAAATTTAACCTAATTTGGAAAATAGAGGGAAGCACCCCCTAAATGTCATAGAATCCTAACGAAAATCACACCATCGCATTCAGGGTATCAGAGAACTCTACTGTAGAACTTTCAAGCTCATATCTACAAAAATGTGAAATTTCATATTTTTGCCAGAAGATTGATTTTTTTTTTTTTTTTTTTTCTTTCCCCCAAGGGTGATCGTATCGACCCAGTGGGCCTAGAATTTTGAAAGAGGGCTCATTCTAACGAAAAATTAAAAGTTCTAGTGCCCTTTTCAAGTGACCATAAAAATTGGAGGGCTCCTAGACTCCCTCCCACGCTCAATTTTTTCTCCAAGTCAAGGAACAAAAATTTTGAGATAGCCATAAAAATCCCCGCTCTTTACACTAAAGTCTTTTAGTGTTTTAAAAATTAGACTTGAGAGAAAGAGTCAAACTTTAGCGCAAAGAGCGGGGCGTTGATGAGGAAGCAACCCCTTTCATATACGAAGTAATTTCTGTTCGTTTTAAGTTTTAATGTCGCTCCTTACTTTCAGTTAAAAAACTTGTTTTTTTGTTTAATTACAAATTAGAATTAAACCTTTAGCCTACTGGTACAGGAATATTAGCCCACTACGCCACTGCGCGTTTGGACGGTTTCAGCAGATAACAGTCTCAACGTAATCAATGATATCAAAATTTGTGTCACTTGCGTGGCATAGCCCTATAAACAAGCAAAAGGGACGTTAACTAGTTGTGTTCATTAGACAGAAGGTTCAGCTATGTCCAGTAATGAAATAGTCCTAAGCCGTAAGTAATAACAAGGGGAAACCTTAATCTCCATGTAATCATGTATGATTATTAGAGCATTCGGTCTCAGTTGGCAAATGCAATTACCTGTTTTATTGTTAGAATGTTTGAAAGTCTTGTTACCAAGAGGCTTTCTATAATAGCCATTCCAAGAAGTAAATGTAGTAAATATTGAAATGGTATTCCTTCAATGTAGCACATAAATTGAATCTTCGAGCTCGATAGTTAGAAGGCTCAAACAAGCGTTATTAATTAAATAATTTCGAGAATAGTGAAACATTATTATATTTGATCAGCAAGGAGAGAAACAGACATATCCCCTTGGATGCAGTTTAATTCTAAGAAAATTTTGATTATTGGTATATGTTCTTCCTAAAGTTCAATCTGGGTGAACGTGTAGTTACTAAATGCGGGGAAAGCTGGAAATACCAAGGGCAGTGAAAATGAAACCTGATAGCTCGAATAGGTCAAATGGAAGCTTAAGCAACCTTAAAATAAAACAGTTCGTGGTAATGAACTATAGGTAAGGAGCGAACCGGCTCAGTAGTAAACGAAAAACTAAAAAACAGAGTTTTGATATCAATTGATACTTCAAAGAATCAGCTTATTATGCTGATTCTACATATATAAGATTAATTAAGTTTAATGTTACCCATCAAAAGTTACAAACCTAAAGAAAATTAGCATAGTTTCTGAAAAAGGAGGGGGGCACAACCTATAATCCGAGGAATATTAATGAAAATCGTACCATTACATTCAGCCTTTCAGAGAACTCTACTGTAGAAATTCCAAGCTCATATGTACAAAAATGTGGAATTTTGCTATTTTCGCCAGAGCACAGACCAGGGATGCGTGTTTTTTTTGGCTTTTTTTCAGGGGTGATCGCATTGAAATAATGGTTCTTGAAGATCGGAAGAGGGGTATTCGAACAAAAATTAAAAGCTCTAGCGCCCTTTTCAAGTGAAGAAAAAGATTGGGGGGCAACTGGCCCCTCCCACGCCCATTTTCTCCCAAAGTTATCTGATCAAAATTTTTAGATTACATAGGGACACATGATGGAAATTTTCAACCATAACATTAAACCCTATTTGCATCCATATTGCCAAATGGACACATCCGTAATATCTCAGGAACAGCTAAGGGCATTCAGCTGAAATGTTCGTCGCTTGTTAAGGGGGATAGCGAACTAATTCAAAAGACACTGTGTATTCAAGTTTTCAAACATGGTGTTGCCAAATATCAGCAAAAAATAAGCGAAAATATTTGACAACAAACAGCCTAAGAAAGGACAGCGTTCCTTTAAATGAGAAGTTGCCTTTGGCAATCCACCTACTGTTATTGTTTGACATTAAAGGACGAAAAATGTGTTAACTAATTAGTTTTTTTTTCCTGTTGATTCATATGGATCAATGTGGTGGCGCTGAAAAAAAAAAAAAAAAAAAAAAAAAAAAAAAAAAAAAAAACGCGGAACTGCTCTAAAACATCATAATCTTGAAACAACAGAAAGAGAATCCTAGAAAATAATACTTTCATTATGTATTGACCTAAGATGGGAACAGGGTGGGATGGAGACAAAAATGTTTTGTTTTGAGAGGGCAACATGCCTCTTCAGCAATTTAAAACAAAGGCGTCAGACACTAAACGTGCCTTGATGTAACGTTGGTGATGCAAGTTTGAAGACAGTGTTGCCCTGTTCATTGATCAATTTTTTCTAACTATCATTTCATTCTTAGTAAAAATTATTGATTAAAAAATCACAGGCTTAAAACTTAAAATAATCACAAGAAAACTTCTGATTATTTCGCAAGACATATTTAATTCTTTTGAACTTCTTTTGTACAGAACAAATGTTCTGAATAAGTTTCTTTTAACAGGTGACATTCATGAAACCATTTTTGGAGCAACAAAAGATGGATTAAGTACAAACACCAAATTAATGATTCCCTCCCAAAAAAATTCTCAATTGGAAATCTGTCTTATACACCTTTCGTTTGTGCTCACGAAAGGATGCTAGTAACGAATTCTAAAACATCAGAAACAGACGAATTATACTATAATTCGGCAACACTAATGAAACCGTCAAGAACGTTGACCAGCCCAACAAATCTATCAGAACTTGAACGTCTGATAGTTTTGTATTTCGGCGAGGTATTTATGGTCTTACTTTAATTAGGTGGTGTTATAAAAGGTAACTGCAGTTTAAAGAATTTGAATTTTGGCACTTTTATTTATGATTTAATTTACATAAGATATAACATGTTATGTGTCATTAATTTTTTTACGATGGTTTTGATTTTTATTTGACAACATAATTTAGCTTGCTTAACTATTTTATCAGACTTGACGCTTGTTTTCACACGAAGAAGAAGGAAATATATAATTAAAAAAGGACGAAGCAGGGGCACATATATATATATATATATATATATATATATATATATATATATATATATATATATATATATATATATATATATATATATATATATCATGAAAAGAGAAATCACCGATGAATATCATGAAAAGAGAAGCACAAACACATTAAAAAAAAAAAAAAAAAAAAAAAAAAAAAAAGAGACAGAAGGAGAAAAGGAAGACTGTTTTCCTAAATTAGTGATTAATATAGACCAGCACTTGAATGAGGCCTTAACCCTACTCATCCATACAATCACATAGGTCAAACAGCATAGCCAAACACAATCAACCATAAAGAATAATCCATGGACAGGCAGTCATGTCGTCATTTACCAAACAATAGAAAAAATAATAAAGACAAATAATTCAGATGCATCATTGACGGATCATTTGTGACGGAGGACATAGGTCTACTTAAACTACTACAAATATTGCCAATTGATGTGCCGGGAAACTGACTACCGGGATAACATTGATATGTTAAGCTATTGGCTATTGATTCAATAGCCAATTGTAATTATTGAGTAGTGCTCAAATGCAACTATTGAAACATGTTGCTATTAATTATTTGGTTATTCTGCGTCGGAACTCAATAAGCTGCAATTCGTCCTTTTATTGATGAAATTTCTTGGGGCATGTATTTATTGGTATAAGCTAAAAATATTTACTCTTTATTTTAAGGTACTTTGGGTTTACAAAATTTTCGATTTCGTTTTTTTGCTAGAGATTGATTTTGAATTTCAAGCCGCTTTCAATAAAGCACGATAATTATACTTATTTTGTAGCTTACTGCAACTGATTGTAATTAATTACAATAAACTCACTTAAACGCGAAGTTAAAAGACTTGATTAGCTTGGAAGTAAGGGTGTGTTTGCACAAGCTTTTATTAAACAGAATTATTAGATTAACTACGGCTTATTAAGGCTTTTAGTGTTGATAAATCTCATATCTTATAGACGCGTTCTTGCAACCGTTTTTCAAATTATGATCGTTTCTCAAATTTCATCATCAAAATTGTTTTGTCTAAACAAAAGAGTCATAATATTAACCTACTGTTTTTCCCCTTTTACTACTTTAATTTTGTGGATTGTGTTTCACTTTTATTGCATTAGTTATCACACCCTTCTCAGCTTTCCTATTCAGTCCTTTGTTAATTTATTAACCCCATGGCTCGACAGTTAGGGTAACTCTAAACTTGCAGGTCATAAACTATAAGACGACACTAGGTTAAAAAGAGTGTCAAAAAACGGGAAGCTCGTCGTACCAGATGGCGCTTTTAGCGGATATGTACCTCGTTGACAAATCCCAGATGACAGGGATAAGACTCGGTGGGATATCAATGCTATTTTGACATTGCACCTGCCGAAAGATTAGATTAAGATCGGAAGGAAAAGGAATCGTGCCCCGATTCTGAGCAACGGAAATACCTTCTGACATTTAGATTTGTTCTCTATGCTAATAATAAAAAAGTGAGTCAAGGTTCAGCTAGATCTGCGACAGACCCATTAAATATATAGTTCAATTATCAGGCTAGGTAGTGCTAGTAGCCTATCGAAGTACCGTTTTTTAAACTTATTTTTTAGCTTAAACTTATTATTAATTAATAGAGGTCAAAAAGAAGTTTGCAAAACTACATATAGTTCCACTAATTTTTGACATGGGATGAATTAAAAAAAAAATAAAAAAATAGAAACTTAATAAGAAAACTTAATATTCTCAAAAAAAATCTATAATCTATTTTAATAAATTGAATATTGCTTGCACATATTCAGTTTTTTTTTACCCCGACCAGCATCACAAAAAAAGTAACTATTAACAATGGCTATTTTCAAAAAGCCCAAAAAAGGTAACTATTAACAATGGCTACTTTCAAAAAGCACAAAAAAGTAACTATTAACAATGGCTACTTTCAAAAAGCACAAAAAAGTAACTATTAACAATGGCCACTTTCAAAAAGCACAAAAAAAGTAACTATTAACAATGGCTACTTTCAAAAAGCAGAACAAAAGTAAGAAAAAATTCTATTCAATGCACCTTTCTATCGTCCTTGAAAAACTTTCCTATTAACATTTATAGTTCCGGAAGCCAATTTGACATAGTCAATTGGGTGTTTTAACGCCACCGCGGTTTTCCACCACCCAGGAAATCTTGGATCATTAAGAGAATTAGTTGGGGCAGAATAGACAGGTTAGGGTAGGTTAGTCTATGTTTATGTCGATATCTATGTCTATGTTTTTGTCTATATCTGTGTCTATGTCTATGTATATTTCTATGTCTGTTCTTATGTCTATGTATATGCCTATATCTATGTCTATTCTGACCTATCTGAATTAAAAGGTGGCGGAAAACCACGGTGGTGTTAAACACTGCTACCAACAAAGCTAGTGTAAATTTTGATCCTATCACGTATTCCAATTTCAATCCCTTTACACTTTCAAAATCAGGAAATAATTCAGCCAACTGATTTATTGAGCTATATTCATATTCAGGTCCTGCTAGAGGTCCGTCCCCTGAGCCGTGTAGGCCCTGACATCTGCATCCAAGAAGCTCCAATAAGCGCTTATAAATTAGTGTTTAGTCCGTTGATTTTTGAAGTATCAACTTGGTGAAAGTGATGAAAGACTTGTGAGCTATGGCTAACTAGAGTAAAGCCAAGACTGATAGTTTCTGTGAAGGGTTAAGCTGGCATAATTTTTCAGAAGTTGTAAAAAAGTGATTAATTTCACATTTTTATGATAGTATAACATCCATCCCAGGGTTGAACTAAAGTAAATAGGGATAGACAAGTTCGTGTCCAGGGGGGCTAAAGGGTTTTGAATCCTCCCCCGAAATGTTTGTCCGGCTCACAAAAACGTAACAAAAATGAATATAAACAATTTTTTCATATATTTAAAAGCTTTTTTGGTAGACCCCCATAAAAAAATCTTTTTGTACTCCCCCAAAAAAATCCTGGATACGGCCCTGGGCATAGAGTAAGGTTTAGAGTCAGGGTAACACAACACATGAAAGCCTGGGGGCAAGTTTTGTAAACTTTGCCCAGGGGCATATATCATTTTTATGGAAGTGGTGGAGGGGGCTCTTCTTCGGAGGGGGCTCAATTGATTGGAAATTGGAAGTTCTAGTTCCAATCTATCACAAGGTTAGGATTTCCCCCCTTTTGATCAAAATTTTAAGATAATTATTTTGTTCAAGGTAGTCCAAAGGCGAAAATAGCTACGCCTCCGTGGCTGATTACCCCTTTGGCATGCGAGGCAAGGGCTATAGGCTTATTTTAGTTGTTGATTGTTAACATACAGGGTTCTTATGGAAGCAGTTGCTGTATGAACTTCGGAGGAGGCTTATTTGATTAGAAATCGAAAAGCTGTGGTTCTTGTTTTTGTGGTTCTCGTCCCCCATCTCTGGGGCAAGGGCTATAAGTTACGATAGTTTCTTATTGTTAACATATAAGGTTTTCATGGAAGGAGGAGGGATGTTGTATAAAATTTAGAGAAGGCTTATTTGATGGGAAATTTAAAGTTCTAGTTCTCTTCAAGAATCTAAAGTGACTGGAGAGAAACCAGCTGCTCCTCCCCCTCCTCTCTCTCACGCACTTCCTTCTGGAAATGTATCTGATAAAAATTTTGAGACAGCCATTTTGTTCAAAATAGTACAAAGTTGAATAGCTATAGCCTAGGGATTGACAAGCCCCCGACACCCCCTGGGGCAAGGACTGTTACTTATACAGTAGGCAATGGCGTAGTAAGCTTTAGGCTTTTGCAGTTAAAGAACTGGACATTAGCTAAACGCTTGCTTGCAGAGATTTTGTTCGTTTTAAGCTTGATTAAATAAAAAAAAAACAAGATTTTTTAACTGAAAGTAAGGAGCGACATTAAAACTTAAAACGAACAGAAATTACTTCGTATATGAAAGGGGCTGCTTCCTCATCAACGCCCCGCTCTTTACGTAGATAACTTCGAAGACCACACTGCCTTTCCATGACGAAAGTAAAACAGTTCAAAATAGGGATGATACCTTTTTATTGACAGTGAATAGATATAAAATTATTTAACTGGATATTTCGAATACATATACAGTGTTCATCAACAGCAATAAAACCAGTTTTACTGCTGATCCAGTTATGGATAAGAAACAAAAATATCTTTCTGAAAATTGATATTTTGCGCCATCACTCTCGTCATTTTCAGTTCAAATGGACTAATGCTATGAATGATAAGAAACCCTTAAAACTTACTTAGAACGAGAGTATGCTTTTAGATTAAGACGATTTTGCTTCTCAACCTCTCAATCGTCATGCCAAATATTTATGTCAATGCCAAAGATTGTCCTTTTCGGCCAACGGTCAGGAACAGGGGGTTACCACCGAATAGGATGGGAAGATATCTTGATGAAAGAGATAAGGGAAATAGGAGCTTCTTGGGAGGATGTAAAGAGGGAGGCTTTTCATAGATTGGGATAGAGGCGATTGTGCGTAGATGTGTTGGCCTCAGCCGCCTTAGACTTTGGCATTGACTTAATATTCTCAAAAAAAATCTATAATATATTTTAATAAATTGAATATTGCTTGCACATATTCAGTTTTTTTATCCCGACCAGCATCACAAAAAAGTAACTATTAACAATGGCTAATTTCAAAAAGCCCAAAAAAGGTAACTATCAACAATGGCTACTTTCAAAAAGCACAAAAAAGTAACTATTAACAATGGCTACTTTCAAAAAGCACAAAAAAGTAACTATTAATGGCGACTTTCAAAAAGCACAAAAAAAGTAACTATTAACAATGGCTACTTTCAAAAAGCAGAACAAAAGTAAGAAAAAATTCTATTCAATGCACCTTTCTATCGTCCTTGAAAAACTTTCCTATTAATATTTATAGTTCCCGAAGCCAATTTGACATAGTCAATTGGGTGTTTTAACGCCACCGCGGTTTTCCACCACCCAGGAAATCTTGGATCATTAAGAGAATTAGTTGGGGCAGAATAGACAGGTTAGGGTAGGTTAGTCTATGTTTATGTCTATGTCTATGTTTTTGTCTATATCTGTGTCTATGTCCATGTATATTTCTATGTCTGTTCTTATGTCTATGTATATGCCTATATCTATGTCTATTCTGTCCTATCTGAATTAAAAGGTGGCGGAAAACCGCGGTGGTGTTAAACACTGCTACCAACAAAGCTAGTGTAAATTTTGATCCTATCACGTATTCCAATTTCGATCCCTTTACACTTTCAAAATCAGGAAACAATTCAGCCAACTGATTTATTGAGCTATATTCATATTCAGGTCCAGCTAGAGGTCTGTTCCCTGAGCCGTATAGGCCCTGACATCTGCATCCAAGAAGCTCCAATAAGCGCTTATAAATTAGTGTTTAGTCCGTTGATTATTGAAGTATCAACTTGGTGAGAGTGATGAAAGACTTGTGAGCTAGGGCTAACTAGAGTAAAGCCAAGACTGATAGTTTCTGTGAGGGGCGAAGCTGGCATAATTTTTCAGAAGTTATAAAAAAGTGATTAATTTCACATTTTTATGATAGTGTAACATCCATCCCAGGGTTGAACTAAAGTAAATAGGGATAGGCAAGTTCGTCTCCAGGGGGGCTAGGGGGTTTCGACCCCCCCTGAAATGTTTGTCCGGCTCATAAAAACGTAACAGAAATGAATATAAACGATTTTTTCATGTATTTTTAAAGCTTTTTTGGTAGACCCCCATAAAAAAATATTTTTGTACTCCCCCCAAAAAATCCTGGATACGGCCCTGGGCATAGAGTAAGGTTTAGAGTAAAGGTAACACAACACATTAGAGCCTGGGGGCAAGTTTTGTAAACTTTGCCCAGGGGCATATATCATTTTTATGGAAGTGGTGGTCGAATAAACTTCGGAGGGGGCTCAATTGATTGGAAATTGGAAGTTCTAGTTCCAATCTATCAAAAGGTTAGGATTTCCCCCCTTTTGATCAAAATTTTAAGATAATTATTTTGTTCAAGGTAGTCCAAAGGCAAAAATAGCTACGCCTCCGTGGCTGATTACCCCTTTGGCATCCGAGGCAAGGGCTATAGGCTTATTTTAGTTGTTGATTGTTAACATACAGGGTTCTTATGGAAGCAGTTGCTGTATGAACTTTGGAGGAGGCTTATTTGATTAGAAATCGAAAAGCTGTGGTTCCCGTTTTTAGAGTCAAAAGTGATTGGAGGGCAACCAGTCTTCCCCTTTTACCCTTTTCTCCCAAATCGATTCAATTAAAATTTTGATATAGCTATTTTTTTCAAAATTGTAAAAAGGCAAAATAATTGTACTTTCGGGGTTGACGCCCCCATCTCTGGGTCAAGGGCTATAAGTTACGATAGTTTCTTATTGTTAACATATAAGGTTTTCATGGAAGGAGGAGGGATGTTGTAAAAATTTAGAGAAGGCTTATTTGATGGGAAATTTAAAGTTCTAGTTCACTTCAAGAATCTAAAGTGACTGGAGAGAAACCAGCTGCTCCTCCCCCTCCTCTCTCTCACGCCCTTCTTTCTGGAAATGTATCTGATAAAAATTTTGAGACAGACATTTTGTTCAAAATAGTACAAAGTTGAATAGCTATAGCCTAGGGATTGACAAGCCCCCGACACCCCCTGGGGCAAGGACTGTTACTTATACAGTAGGCAATGGCGTAGTAAGCTTTAGGCTTTTGCAGTTAAAGAACTGGACATTAGCTAAACTCTTGCTTGTAGAGATTTTGTTCGTTTTAAGCTTGATTAAATAAAAAAAAACAAGATTTTTTAACTGGAAGTAAGGAGCGGCATTAAAACTTAAAACGAACAGAAATTACTTCGTATATGAAAGGGCTGCTTCCTCATCAACGCCCCGCTCTTTACGTAGATAACTTCGAAGACCACACTGCCTTTCCATGACGAAAGTAAAACAGTTCAAAATAGGGATGATACCTTTTTATTAACAGTGAATAGATATAAAATTATTTAACTGGATATTTCGAACACATATACAGTGTTCATCATCAGCAGTAAAACCAGTTTTACTGCTGATGATGAACACTGTATATGTGTTCGAAATATCCAGTTAAATAATTTTATATCTATTCACTGTCAATAAAAAGGTATCATCCCTATTTTGAACTGTTTTACTCCCGCTCTTTACGCTAAAGTTTGACTCTTTCTCTAAACTCTTCTTCTTAAAAGAGTATAAATTTTTAGCGTAAAGAGCGGTGTGTTTTTTCAAGTTTGTGTTTTTGTTTCGTTGAGCGTATTTTATTATGTTTTGTATTTTTCTTCTTTTGCATCAAGAACGGCGAAACGGAGGATTTAGTCTGCTATGATCATCATTATGGGGAACATGCCACAAAGTGCATTGTCCTTTTGAATTGTCGACCTGGTGAAGTAATAAAAGACTTGAGAGCCATGGCTAATTAGAGTAAAGCCAACCCAGATAGTCCCTGTGAGAGGCAAAGCTGGCATAACTTACATAAAAAGTATTCATTTCACTTCTTAATAATAGTATACCATCCATTCTTGGGTAGAACTAAGGTAGATATGCATAGAGAAAGGGTAATTAAAATAGACCATCAGTTCTCTGAGCCATTTGATGGCAATTGGAGACTAAAAATGATTAAAATATTTACGACGAACGAATCAGTGCTATGAAATCTTTGATGTAAAATTTACCCATACTTTTTTTGTTAGCCTTCTTTGGCAGTTTCCAGGGATTCTACATCGTTTTCCCCCACCCCAGAACACTGCATCCGCAACCTTGAAACTGGCTTTGGCAAGTAATGCTTCTCTCTCAAAACCTTGCCACCTGTGGCAAGAGGTACTTCAGAACACTACTATCCAGAGAACTTATTTCTCACACCTGGGATTGCTCCTTAAGATATATCTTTCGTTGCGCTGTGGCTCGTGTTCCATGTTACCAGGAGGATTACCTCCCCCCATGTACGATTTTGACAGCCTATACTTTTCAGTCAATTTTATCTCGGTACCATATTACGCGAAATACACTGCTTTATGGTCAGACACCAAATGGGACTGCCCGTGAGTAGAAGGTGAATGAAATTAGTGGTAGTAGACCCCTGTTTGCGCTTAATACTCGTCAGAGGCACCACCAAAGGGTGTTCAGCTTTACCCCTTAGACCATGGCGTCATTATTTGCCTTATTCTCTGGTTTTCCCCGGCTGTAGATATTTTCCTTTTTATTTGTTTTACTTTGTAATTGTTTGTTTTTAGAACTTCATTCATTTGAAAATTGGCATCAGTCTATTAGTATTAGACTTAAACCACTTTTTTTTATTTGACTTAACTAGATCGCTCTTACAAAAGGCGACCAAGTGACATTTATGTCGTTGTTTGCTCTCAATATCTACCAGTTTCTTTCCTTCTCAAACTTTATTGTTTAATGTTGAGAATATTATGTATCGAAGTTTTTTGAGTCCTTGGTCTAAATCAAATGACAACACCAGATTTCTTTTTTAATGGATCCAGATGGCATTGCTTAAAAATTTCAGGACGAGGCTAGTTTTTGTCACTTCCTTCTGGTTTCTTGAATTCTTAACTCAAACAAATATCATCATAGTCGTTTTATTTATACCCCATCACAAGAAAAATGGGCGGAGCCCAGAAAAAGTAAAAATAAAAAAAAAACAAAAAGAAACAACAGAAATAAAAACAAAAAGAAATGACCAAATATGGGAAGACTTCTGGCGTTCAGTAGATAAGTCACGAATATTTCTCAATAACCCCAGCTTTGTTTACCCATTGATGCTTTCTTTGCAGTTAAGAATTGCTTGTCGATGTTGGCAGTTCCATTAAATACTTTGCAAATTTAAAATAAAGGTTAAGAAATTCCTTTCTATTACCACAATTGAGAAAAGACCAAACAGGAGTAAGGGCAAGTAAGTGAGAAACTGTTAGGATATTATGTAACTGAAAACAGTTAATTCTACTGAGATACAAAACATTTGAAGCCAGGGAGACATACGCAGCCCGGATCTTATTAGTATAATTTTTCATTGCCAGGCTTACGGTTTCTTTGAGATTTGCTCCAATAGGTATGCCCAGGCAAGTAAGGCTGATAGCAAAAAGAACCTCAGAGCTGGATAGACTTATTGAATTTATATTCCCTTTATAGTTGAATGGTAGAACAACTGTTTATCAGTATTAAAGCTCAAACCAATGGGTTTGTGCTCTTCTTGGAGAAGCTCAAAAGTCGAGAAACATCCTTGGAAAGTGCAGGAAAGGTTCAGTTAGTCATCAGCAAACGTAACTAATGAGAGATAAACTCCTTTGAAGATAAATGTACAGCACAACTTATCCTGAGCACCTGTAACACAATTATTAAGCAAAACTGGAGAAGTCAAAGCTCCTTGGCCTACAACTTTTAGGATCGGAAATAGCAGACATATTTAATTCCAGCCTTCAGATTTCTATACACGTGTCTTAAACAAGTAATTACTGCAGCATCAAAACCCTTCAAATGGACTTCTAGCAAAACATACGAAAATGTACACAAATCAAAAGCCCTTGCAACATCGGGTGCATAAAAGTCCAAGAAACCACTTCTTTCTTCAATATCCTTTGGCACATTCATAAGCAGAAAAAGAGCATGCTCTCTACCTAAGCTTCGTTGGTACCAAAACTGGCGAGGAAGGGTGTTCACAGTAGCCGCCTCCCATCCTAAGACCTGTTACTTTCAACGCTCGTCGTGGCCTTCCTAACTTCCTCGTTTGCAACACTAGATCGCTGTGCAACAAAACAGAAGATTTTGAAGCTGTTATTCGCCACTGTTATTTTTTTCTTTTTTTTGTGTTAGTTTGTTATTTAGCATAGTGAAGCAACGCAAATTAGCTGTTAGCTACGATGTTGTTTTAAATAAACATATCTCTCTCTCTCTCTCTCTCTCTCTCTCTCTCTCTCTCTCTCTCTCTCTCTCTCTCTCTCTCTCTCTCTCTCTCTCTCTCTCTCTCTCTCTCTCTCTCTCTCTCTTCTTCATGTCTCTTATCAAAAATTACTCAAAGCACTTGAAAGTAGTACACAAGACGGTAATGGGGCGATAAGAACTGCATAGAGAAACGTCTTTTTTGCCCTTTGTGAGGATGATAGTTGTTTTCCCGATTCCAAATTGCAAGACCTACACCACTGACAAGGGCCATCTGAAACAGCAGTGCTAAATGCTGCTTGATTAAAGGACCTGCAGACCTACACCACTGACAAGGGCCATCTGAAACAGCAGTGCTAAATGCTGCTTGATTAAAGGACCTGCTTGATTAAAGGACCTGCAGACCTACACCACTGACAAGGGCCATCTGAAACAGCAGTGCTAAATGCTGCTTGATTAAAGGACCTGCTTGATTAAAGGACCTGCAGACCTACACCACTGACAAGGGCCATCTGAAACAGCAGTGCTAAATGCTGCTTGATTAAAGGACCTGCTTGATTAAAGGACCTGCAGACCTACACCACTGACAAGGGCCATCTGAAACAGCAGTGCTAAATGCTGCTTGATCAAAGGACCTGCAGGTTGCAGGTGCCATTCTGAAATAGAATCAACGCTCGGTCAGTGCTCGAGCTTTCGGTCGTCACGCGTTGGGGTCACAATTTTTCGGTTTCTATTTTTTTTTTTTACTTTTATAGCCTATGTACATTCTCATGAATTGGTTTAGCTTTTTTCAACACCAGTGAAAAATTCTACATGCAAAACCGTAAAACCACACACACATTGTTTTATATACGCACCACATAATATGTTATCAGTTGCAATACCTAAACTTTGCTTTGGTGAAGAGCCGTGTTCTTTTAATCCATTATTTTTGCTTTTTTTGTCTCCGACCACTTTATTTTTTTCTTTTATTTTTTTCCTCCGAGTACTTCGTATGAAAAAAGCAGTCATAGAAGCTTGGGAACGGACCCCAGCAATTGAATATTAAAGGGTATCAGAGTAATTGAAGGGAACCAAGCTCCCCGTCCCCTTTTTGCTACTCTACCTCTTCATAAACTCTTAAGACACAGGACTAATATTTTGAGACAGCCATGGAACGCTAGGGCAAGGGCCATAATTTATATCAATTTTCTTCTGCTTACAGATAAGTTTTATAGTGAAAATAAGGGGTATCCTAAGTCTTGGGCATCCACTTTGCTCGAAACTTTTAGCCATCATTATGTAGACAAAGCGAATCAAGTGTTATGCTAGGAGGGTAATAGAGTGCCAGCAACAAGCCAAATAAAATTTTCTCCCAGAGCAGTTTAAAACTTACAGTTTTAAGTCCTAAGAGCAAGAGAAAAAACATTGGCACCCTCAAAAATGGTGACCAACTAAGGAACAGAAAAGAGCCAGTTTTTTTTTTTTTTTTTTTTTTTTTTTTTTTTTTTTTTTTTTTGCTTGAGACTGAAAACACTAAGTCCCTTGTCAAAAGAACCTGATATATAAGAAATAATATGGAGGGAATACGCCCAATTCAGATTTTGGAACCAACTTTTTCGGACTCAGGACCTTTAATAGGGCCAAAAATATTTCCTTAGCCGAGACAACGGAACCCCCCCCCCCCCAAATATGAGACCCAAAAATAGTTAAAAAAATTGTTGCTGCTGTTTTTCTGAAGCTTCTGAGAATCATTGGCTTGACCAGGGGGACAAAACAATTTTTTGGGAAAGTATGGGCGCTAGAAGACCAGGAGACAGGCCTAAAACATCTTTGATCTTGATTAGTTTGAAGCTGACATCCTGCAAGTCACTTGGCCAAGGTGAACCTAATGTAGAAAAAAAAAGTTTGAGGGGAAAATTGTAAAGTTTTTTTGCGCAGGTCCTCAGACCAAGAAACACCTTTAAAGAAGTCGATCTGGTAGCACTGACCTCTCTCCCTTTGACGAAAAATAAAGCTCAAAACAGGTCCAAATATCATTCTTCTGATCAGCTTAGAGGTTATATCCTTAAATCCTTCTACTAAAAAGGCTTCATTGTACAAAAGAAAAAGAAAAATTGGCTTCGAAGAATAAAGACCACACACGGATAAGAGACTTTTTTCAAAACGGACTGAAATTTGCACGCAAGTTCTTGGACCAAGGATACCCTAACGAAAAAATAAAATTACACTGGGTTACAGACCAATTTTTCCTGAAAACATTGAAATTTAAAACCATAAGCTCCTGAACAAAGTGAACCCTCATATACAAGGAATACTTTGGTTTGGACATAGGGCCTCCCTTCAAAAATGAGGCCCGGAGAAGGATTTTATCGACTAGCTTGAATCTTTTAAAGATCGCTTTGTGGGCTAGGAAGATTAGATTTTTTTTTTTGTTGGGAGGGTTTGGAGGAACTTAAAAGACCTGAAAAAGAGCCAAAAAAGCTTGCTCTCTTTGATCGGTTGCAGTCTTAAAGCCTTAAGTCCTTGGACCGAAGGGGACCGAACGGGTAAAAATAAATATGTGAGAATAAGTGGTGCTATTTTTTTTTTCCGAGCGCATATTTTTTGTTACAGGTATAATCTCCACCTGTAAGTAATAACAGCCATTCCCAAGCCTGGATAAAGGAGGAGGTTTTTGCGGTGGTCTAGCAACCTGTCCTTGGAAAAATTTGCGCTATAAAACATCTAGAAAGTCCGATTTATCTCAGGTCAGCCCATGGTTAAGGACATCACCTGGCAGCAAAGGTGGCGATAGCTTGGGCACGTGATCCGTATGAAGGACAATAGGATCCCAAGACAGATCTTGGAAAGGCAACCTCAGGGAAACCGCAGGAAGGTCGACCAAAAAACATCTTTCGTCGCAGATATAGGCGGGACTTGTCCAACATTCACACGAAGATACAACTCCAGTGGGAAGATGTTTTGGTGGCAGCACACATGCGCACATGATCGGCGGCTCTTCACGGATGCCCTGGGTGCCACTGGTAGCACAGGAGGATCTAAAAGGTAAAAAAGGTAAAAGGTAAAGGATACGGCATTACACTTTACAGTCCGTACCGGCGGTGCTGATCTCCGGATCTAAGGTCTAAGGTCGAAGGAACGCAGATTTTGCTATCTACTAATAGGTATTTTCCAATTGGCTTTAAAGTTTGGTATAGACAAGGTCAAGAGAGGCTTAAAGAAAAGGGTCGTCAGATTTAAAAAGTCACTTAATTAATCGTAGTCAAATAAGAAACGTTCTAGTTAGTCACCACATCTCCAGAATTAGCTGGTTCACCAGACTGTTTAAGGCTAAATCAACTTCAGCTTGTTTCTCGATATAATTTAGCATTTTTGAATTTAAATTTATCATATTACATTAGATATCAAATTAATTTAAATTAAACAAACTATGTTTATACAGAAATTTATTCTAAAATTTAAGTAAATCGACTCTGCTAAATCTTAACAAAAATTACAATTTAAATCTTGAATCTAGTTTAATTTATCAGTGCCCATACTTGATTGTTCCAACATGTGCTTTCTGTCAACATTACAAAAGCAAAGCATTGTAAAAGTACAATGCAATCAAATTAGAAAGAACTAACCAGTAGGCCTACTAGTGACATGCGTTTTCTATTTCAGAGAAAACGAATCTTGCAGGCTCAGCAATGTAACTTCCGAAACAAAGAAAGCTTTTCTTTGTTATCTTATCTTCCTCGCTTTTACATCACATTCGCAAGCAGAGAACTGAACTACTTTCTGAAAGGGAAATAGGTCTTTTCAAGTAGAAATAATAAAAAAGGCGTTTTTTCAATCGAAACTAGATAGTATTAATGAAAATTTGAACAGAAGGAAATGATCCTGTATATGAGAAGGCTTTCGTTCCCCTCCTGTATCCATCGCTCTTTGCGTCCAATTTAGGCTCTCTCTATTACTTAACGACATCCATCACAAGGGCAACAGAAGTAGCAATAAAGAGCGTATTCACAGTCCCCCCAAGAATGGAAGGACTTATTGGCGTTCATCTGCTTCCAGCAGTGATGTTTCTCATTTCAATGTTATGAACAGCAATTGGTAAGTATAACAATTGCATTTACCATTTGGCTACATCTGCTCCACTCGAAAACTAAACATTTTACCTAAAGACGGGTTGAGGTGGTAGCTTCTCTCATGTAGTTAAATTCCCTCAAAAATTTTCCTTCCGCCTAATATGTGCAAAAGATGATACTAAAACAGTAAAACTATATGTGGGCAACGAGGATAATGAGGCAATTCGCAATGCTACAAACAAGTCACATACACGCTTACTTTTTTTTTTTGGGGGGGGGGGGGACAGTAAAAAAATTTTATCCAATATTTTGAATAAGAAGTGCCCCAAAATAATAGGAAAATTTTAGCAAAGGACCCGGGCCCAAAGCTTCCCTTCCTCGTATGCGAATTTGCCTAGAACTAACATGTGTTTTGAATTAATATTTTAAATATTTGAGGTCAGCATTCGTGACATAAGCTCCTTGTTTCACCGAAAATAAATCTTGTACGATAAGCCCAAGCCATGCAACTTTTGTATTAAGAAAGCATTTTCTTGTTATCTTAGTGTCCCCATTTTTGCATGACATTTAAAGGCAGGGAACATAATTATTTTTCTGAAGGGAAATATATATTCTCAAGGGAAGATTGGCTTATGTCAGCATGATAGGTCAAGTCTTATATACGTATAATAGGACACAAAAAAGGGAATAAGGATTAACAGGCTCTTAAACATACAGATCCTGGTGTCAGAGAGGATATAAGAAATATCCAAAAACAGAAAACTAAAGTCGGACGAATACAAGACACCGATATCCCTGAAGGGTCCCTTTTCAGCAAAGGAGGGGGGAGATTACTCATGATATTTAAACACTAGCTCTTAAACAATAAGAACATAGGGCGAGAGAGAGAGAGAGGGGGGAGGGAGAGAGTGACAGAGAGAAAGAGAGAGGGAAAGAGAGAGAGATAAGATGGGAGGGAGAGAGAGGAAGAGAGGGAGAAAAATTCAGAGATAGAGAAAGAGAGATGGGGGAGGTGAAAACATCTCAACGATCGAGTAGAATATTTCCTGATTAAAAACTTGACCAGCTAACAATAGAAGCCAAACAATTATAATATTAATTGAGGAAAAAATAAACAAAATAAATGTTTCTTTATAAACAAAAATAAACTATAAATCTTGTTTAAAAACTTTATAAACAAAGAAATAAACAAAATAAAGGTTTCTTTTTATTTAAAGGTAAAAAATGAGTGTTATTCACGCGAACTATGAAGGGTATTCTATTTATGAAGCTACGCAACTAAAAGACTAAAATCAGGTTTCACTTTTGGAGTAAGCGGAATTTATTTAATGAGACCTAAGGAGGTGGTGATCAGAATGATCAGACACAGAAGATTAAATAAATCTGAGATACCTGATAGGATTAGCTTGAAACTGGTGAAAAGTGAAAGATCCACAAGAAAAAATTAACAGTTATCAAACAGTTCGTGGTAACGAACTGTAGTAAGGAGCGACCCGGCTCAATAGTAACCGAAACTCTAAAAAATGGAATTTTGATACCAATAGTTACATTAAAAGAATCGCATTTTGATGCTGAGTTTCAATATATAAATTTCATCAAGATTACTTATACCTATCAAAAGTTACGAGCCTGAGAATTTGCCTCGTTTTGGAAAATAGGGGGAAACACCCCCTAAAAGTCATACAATCTTAACGATCACAATGATCTAAATGAAAGTAAGGAGCAAAGTTAAAACTTAAACCAAACAGAAACTACTCCGTATATGAAAGGGGCTTTTCCTCCTAAGCACCTCGCTCTTTACGCTAAAGTTTGACTCTTTCTCTTAACTCTATTTTTAAATGATATGAAAAAAACTTTGTTTTCTTAAAGAGTTAAAGAGGCTGCGTCCCAAAGTCGAACCTAAAAACATACAGGAATTAGGAGAGGAAGTTGAGGGGCTGCCGCCCCCCAAACCTCCCGCTTTTAAAGACTCTTTTGTACCCCCCGCTCTTGGCTTCGGAAAGGCCCTCTTTTAATTAACAAAGAATACAAAACAGGTTTTTGTTTGCTACCCTACCCCCGCCCCCAGCTCTTAGCTTGTGTGCTCTGTGTCTGGGAAACAGTTTCAATAATTATGTTAAAATGTAAATGGAGTGGTCAACTTCATTGTTACTAATTACTAGTTTCGGCGCAATGGTTCTCCTGTCCTCTTGTGTTTAATATTTTTCGAAGTTATTCCATTATTCATTCATTTCAATTTTTTGTTAATTAAAAGAGGGCCTTTCCGAAGCCAAGAGCGGGGGGTACAAAAGAGTCTTTAAAAGCGGGGGGTTTGGGGGGCGGCCGCCCCCTAACTGCCTCTCTTAATTCCTGTACGTTTTAAGGTTCGACTTTGGGACGCAGCCTCTTTAACTCTTTAAGAAAACGAAGTTTTTTTCATATTATTTCTGTACGTTTTTCTACAATCCATGGTGGATGTAATTTAATAATAATTTTCCATGTTTATTTTCTCGCTTTCTGTATCAATAAATTCAAACTGACAAAATTATCTAATTTTGATAATTTTAATAGTTTAGCAGCTTAATTAAAAATTTAGCAGCTAGTGATTTTTACCCACCCGCCTCCGGTTTATGGGCCCAGCGCGCTTCCGCTGCGCCAAGCTGCTGTTATGCTTGTTATCAAACAAGTTATTACAATAGAAAATTTCACCAACGGCTTCAATTAGGAAATCAATTTAAATGGTTCTTTTAACTTGCTTCCATCAAGCCTTACCCCCGCTTCAGTATAAATTCTTGTGAACATTCCAGTGTGTAATTCTGATCACATGTTTCCATGTTTATTTTCTCCCATTCTGTATCAATAAATCCAAACTGACAAAATTACCTAATTTTACAAATTTTAAAAAATTAGCAGCTAGCGGTTTCGATCCACCGACCTCTGGGTTATGGGCCCAGCACACTTTCGCTGCGCCAAGCTGCTGTTAGTGTAAGAATTTTTCAAACAAGTGATGTTATTACAAGAGAAAATTTTACCTTCAATGGGGAAATGGGTTTTTCCAAGCTAGAAAATCGGGGGGTTAAGATTTTCCGACGAAACTTTCCAGGAAAATTCCTCGAAGAATTCTGCGTCGAATGAGTCTTCGTACACCCAGATCCGATGCCGGCTGTAGCCTGTAGGCGTCTCAGAAAAAAACAAAAGGAGAATATGAACATTAAGTGGCTATGCGTGGTTCCTGGAAAACAGAGAAGAAGTTATCGGATCGAGCTGAAATTTCGCATATAAGCTCCTGGGCCATAGGGGACCTTAACTTATGAATTTCAGCCCGATCGGACAACGTTAAAGGGGGGCTGGGGTTGACAGGTCGAAACTTTCGGCCAGATTTTCCCCATGAAGAAAAAGTCGGAGGGGGATGAAATTTGGCAGGTTTCTTAGTTGGAGCTCGGGCTACGAAACGCATTCCTCCCCATCCCTCTGCGACCACTGGAACCGAAGATTGCTTAACATTGTCGTGGTTCGCCTCTTTAAAGAGGCACGAGTGTGCCTCCTTGAACAGTAAGAAACTTTAATGTAAAGAGCGGGACGTTTAGGAGGAAAAGCCCCTTTCATATATGGAGTAATTTCTGTTCGTTTTAAGTTTTAATGCTGCTCCTTACTTTCATTTAAAAAGCTTGTTTTTTTATTTAATTTCTGGACGTTTTTGAATTAATGCATGTTTTGATCTTGGCTCTCCGCACATAAATAATTAAAACGAAATTTGCATATTAATTAATTATAATTAATCGGAATATTTTGATTAAAAAGGAGCGAGGGAGGAGGCCTAGTTGCCCTCCAAGTTTTTATTACTTAAAAAAGAAACTAGAGCTTTTAATTTTTTACAAACGTTTTCATTGGTAAAAATATACATAACTTGCGAATTAACTTACGTAACAAACTTCTATATTCGTATTTCTTATTGCGTATATGAGAGGGTTCAACCCTCGTCGATACCTCGCTCTTTACACTAAAGCTTAGATTTTGTACCAATTCCTTAAGAATGACCTCTGAATCACAAAGGCCGTAGAATAAATAGTTGAAATTACTAAAAATGCTTTAGCGTAAAGAGCGAGGCATAACGAGGAGTTAAACTCCTCATATACGTTATAATTTTTGTTCGTTTTAAGTTTTAATTCTGCTCCTTACTTTCAGTAGAAAAAACTTTTCATACTAATTTTTTCATTGTTTTTTCAAATAATGCTAGAAAATCCTGCGCCCCCTTCATTGAAATTCTCTTCCCCTGACAATTTTTTCCATAGAAATATCCTCCCACGTAAACCCCTTCCAACTCTGCCCCTAAACCGAAAAATCCCCCTGAAAACGTCTGTACACTTCCCAGTAACCATTACTATATGTAAACACAGGTCAAAGTTTGTAAATTGCAGCCCCTCTCACGGGGACTGCGGGGGAGTAAATCGTCCCTAAAGACATAGTTATTAGGTTTTTCAACTATGGTGAATAAAATGGCTATCTCAGAATTTTGATCCGGTGACCTTTGGTAAAAAATGAGCGTAGGAGGGGGCCTAGGTGCCCTCCAATTTTTTGGTCACTTAAAAAGGGCACTAGAACTTTTCATTTCCATTAGAATGAGCCCTCTTGCGACATTCTAGGAACACTCAGTGGATATACGATCACCCCTAGGGAAAAAAACAAAAAAACACGCATCCGTGATCTGTCTTCTGGCAAAAAATGCGAAATTCCACATTTTTGTAGATAGGAGCTTGAAACTTCTAAAATAAGGTTCTCTGATAAGCTTAATCTGATGGTGTGATTTTCGTTAAGATTGTATGACGTTTAGAGGGTGTTTTCCCCTATTTTCTAAATCAGGCAAATTTTCCCAGGCTCGTAACTTTGGATGGGTACTGATCTAGATGAAACTTATATATTTAAAATCAGCATCAAAATACGATTCTTTTGATGTAACTGTTGGTATCAAAATTCCATTTTTTTAGAGTTTCGGTTACTATTGAGCCGGTTCGCTCCTTACTACACTTCGTTACCACGAACTGTTTGAAAAAGATACATGTTCATATGACTGGGCAATAAGTAACATAAAACTGAATTAGACTAGAAAAGAGGAAACTTAGACAAAATTGTGGTTCAATTTAATTCATATAGGCTATATCAGAAAAAAAACTTTAATAGGTGTTACGGGTGTGAGGTGTTTCCGTAAAGCCAATAACAATAGAAAGGCTGAAAAGGCTAGGACACGTTTTGCGGTGGAAGGACGACATATTGCCAAAGAGCATTTTTTTCATTCTTCTACGTCCAAACAAAAGCAGGTCGTCTCCGAATGGGGTGGGAAAAGGTTATAAGGGACGCTTTAAAGGATGTTAGAACTTCTTGGGAGGGAATAAAAAAGTAAGCTTTATGTAGATTTGAGTGGAGTAGTAGCGTACACAGCTGTGTTGGCCTTAGGCGGCTTGGTATTGCAGAGTGTTTATAGTAGTAGAAGTACTAATCTGATGGTTCCTTAAGCGTATATCAGAGAGCGAAGCAGAATAGCCCCTCCTTTTAAAACCTCTTTTCCACCTGTTTCTGTGTGCAATTTTAAGCCAATAATTAGCCAGTTTCCAGGTCTTTTACAAGGAATCCTATTTCTTTAACGTCCGACAAAAAGCAAAGTAAATGATGAAAACAAAACTAAGAGGCCAAGCGACTGCACGGGGGGAATTTTCTCTTCTTTTTGTTATAACTATTTTAAGCGATTTTCAAAGTTCAGTTAGAATGACATAAACTCGCTTAAAAATATAAACTATTTTTATTCTATTTTTACAGGCTTCTGGTTTTTTAAACTTGGTTTTAATGTAAAAAAAAATGAAAAATATATCTAAAAAATTGGATTCGATAGACAGATAAAGATGATTCGAAACTATTGAATGAAAGCAAAGTTGTCGGTTTACGTTGAAACCTTCAATCCGTAAGGGTAAAAAACTAACATATGAATTCTTTAATAGGAAACAAATACCATATTAAACAATTTAAAATTGTAAGATCTAGTTCTAAATATAATTTTGTTCCACATTAATTTATTCTTATTAAATTAGCAAACGTAAATGCACACGAAAAGTATATACTACACGACACCGTAGAGTACATGAATGAGTCCCCCTAGTCAACCCCATAAAAAAATTCCTGCAGAAACTCTGAGGAACCCTTTCGCTTCTTATTAGCTATTATAAGGCACCCTAAATTTCTGGAAGGAACCTGTAAATAGCCAAAAAAGCATTTGAAGATTGTCAAGTATTCCTATGAAGAGAGCCCTAAAACCCTATTACTGCCTAACGTTCCGGAATGTTGGCTTAATTAAGGCCACTATAAGAAAATGATAAGGTTCTTTTCAAATTAGCCCCTTCTTTAACATGAGGGATTAACCTTTTAAGTAAGTAACAATGCATTGTATGGAATTTCAAATGAATACCCTTCTGACACTGTTACGGCAACGACTACCCAGACAAAAGCCTAACAGATGCTTTCTATGAAGAGCTTAAAGTTGCAAAAACGACTATGAAATGCTACCCCGGAAGCCGTTGAATAGAGAGATGTTACGCCTTTAATGTAGCACCTACTATTGACAGATTTCCATTACTCTATTGTAAATATATCAGCAGGGAAAGAAGGAAGGGGATCTACTGGAATCCCTCCTAGAAATCTTTCCAAAGATCGATTGGAGAAAGTCGTCATTCCCCTCCTAGGGATCTCCCTATTAAGCTACTTGATTAAGCCCACGAGAAATGTTTTAACGAAAATGCGTTAACTTCTGTAATTTGTATGTATTTCTTATTAAAAATAAACCGCTTGGAAATTTTAGTTCTGTTTATTGAACATTCCCTCAAGTTTTACAAGATTCAGCGCATTTTTATAAAAAAAACCAAATAGCTTGGGTTGGTTCCAAACCATAGAGGTCACATTGCTTAATGTTGTGGGATATGACCTACGGCAAGAAAATTATGCTAAGATCGTTTCTTAAGTTACGTAGGCTAGAAAAATTCTCACATGGGGGTAAATAATTTATTTTCCCTCGGTTTTTGGGAAAATAAGGAAATTTGTATTTATAATTTTCTTCTGGTCCTCTTGGGATGATAGAGATGGTAAAAAGATTTTTTTAGAAAGACAAAAAATGGGGCCCAAAAACCTACCCCTCCCTTCCTCAATTCCACCAAGAAGTTCTAAATTTTCTCGAATTTCTGCTCACTTCTTAATACTATTTCAGACCAAAACAAAAGAATTACGCTTACAGTTTACGTTTACGGTTTTACGTAGCTAAGCTTTCAGACCGAATTACTGTCCCTTCAGACGTAATTAACTAAAAACTCCGTAAATCAATCTTTTCTTCTTTTTCATGTCACCACTTTCATCACTGGGTAGTTAGTTTAAAAAATTTCAGACAGGTAATAGTAGTTCTGATAACGATGTTTTAGTGATTGCGTCAGCACTACTTGAATCCGAGCAAAATGACAATCACAGTGGCTTTAAGAAACGAAAGCAAAGGAAGCAGTGGGTACATACGATGCTAGAAAATAATAAGAGTGAAGCTAGGGCAGTTAAACTTGCTTAATGAGCTTCTCCTGACTGACGATGATGAAAAATTCATGAACTATACACGCTTTTCTAGAAATGAATTTTATGATTTGCTAAATAATTTCTTAGACCACACTACCTTTCCATTTACGAAAACCCGTTCCATTTTATTTATAGAATAAATTTATAGAATAAAATCAATTTCCATTTATAGAAATTAAACCCGTTTTTTCTTCAATCAATTTTTCGTATATGATTTGCTAAGTAAAGTGCGGGCGAAAATAATAAAGAAAAACACAAATTACGGACAATCCATATCCCCTGCTAAAGGAAACAATAAATGACAACTTTACACTATGAGTTTAAGTTGGAATTTGTACTATGTCAGAAATTTTGAAAGAGATTGCACAGGCCTTTTTTGACATTCTTTCTCCCAAGTTTACCGCTGCTCCATCTGAGGAAGACTTATAAGTTACTGCAACCCAGATCTTTACCCGATGGAAAATGCAAAATTGAGTAAGTGCTATAGATGGTAAGCACATCAGACTTCAATGCCCTTACAATTCTGGTTCACAGTTTTGTGACAATAAGAACTATTTTTGCGTTATTTTACTTGCAAAGTGTGATATGAACTACAAATTTTTGTTTTATGATGTTGGTGCCTAAGGATCTTAGAGTGATGGTGGTGTCTTCTCTCGGTTTCTGACTGTTTAGATCTGAATAAAATCATGCAACCTGAGAACTTGGTGACAATCGTGGAATGTTCACTTTGCCTTCATAATTACATTAATACTCTACGTGATACCCCAAACGCTACAACAGAGCCTGCATATTCTATTTCAAATGTCTCATTCCAGGATATTGGTCGCACATCAAGTAATGCTGCTTCAAGAAATCCCGAAATCTTACAGAAATACTTGCCAAGTACTTCTTGGCTTCAGAAGGGAGTGCTATCATGCGCTGCAAGGTTCCTTCTAAGGCAGCAACCTTGTTATATTCACTTTTGTCTTACAAAAGTATCCTTTGCTAGAAAATAATTTTAATAGATTCTTGTCAGTGTCCATATTTTCTTTTATGTCTTCCTTTTTTGTCATCTTTTATCCAGCTTTCTGAACTAAACAAGCAAATTCTCAGCATAATTATTTTTACTCTCACTTCTTATTTCTCTCCGATCTCAACGACCCATCATTACCGTAAAAATTAATTATCCCCATTCACTCCTATCCTTTCCAATCCCACAAACTTTCCTAGAAAATTCATTTACAACTTTTCTCACATTTTTTTCATCTAGCCATTTCTTTCAATCCATTTCATCAAGTTAGATAACAAATTATAATATAATGAAACTTTAATTTGGATGGGTACTGATCTAGATGAAACTTATATATTTAAAATCAGCTAATCTGTTTGTTGACCTATTAGTTTGTCATCAGTTGAAAACTAAAAGTGCGTTATTACGCATATTGCCAGAGAGAATGAACCTGTTAAATGAATAGTGAAGAGAGAATTAAGAACACGAGTAAGCTACGCTGAAAAACAATCTAAAAGGATTTGTGTCCAAAACATAACATAATTACCTCCCCTCTGAATGAACAGATTAGACTAAAACTAACTATAATCCTAAAATGAGTGCCAAGAAAGAACTATGAAAAAAAACACGCTTTTAATCAATTTGTATTTAACTTATGTGTTTTTTCAAACAGTTTATGATGTTTATTTGTCAGTCCGACTTTTTCTCAGATGGCACAAGCTTCATGTAGGCCAGAAAAAAAAAATAATACGGCATTAGACTTTACAGGCCCTACCGGTGGTGCTGATCTCCGTTTCTTGGCCCTTCAGCCAGGAAGTGCAGTGGGGGGTTGGGGCCAACCATCCTGTGCTTTCGTACACCCTTCCTGTTTACCTTCCCCAGATTTCTCGAGGTACTCATTTAGAGCTGGGTTGGCTCTGGCTAAAATTACAGAGTCACCCCACTGCCCCCCGTCCCAAACTAAATAATTGGGTAAACTAGGATTCGAACCCTTGTCCTCTCAGACAAAGGATCCCAAATCCAGCGCACCAATCCACTCGGCCAGGACGGCTTTACAGGGCAGTAAAGATTTTCAAAATAAAAAATCTGCATCTCCATATGCTTCAGTGGGAGCATCTATAGCTTCCATTTTGTTCTCCAAGTACTTTGATATGAGTTTTCTTCACAATTTTCCTTTTTCTATAATTTGGCTCCTATGTAACAGAAAACTCAGGAATGAGTTCTGCAGAAAGATTCAGTAAATCGTGTTGTACCTCAAACCCAGTCATGGCTTTAATGTTGAAGTCTGTTTCTGGGACTTCTATAAAGTCAGACACTAGAACTTCCCAATCCTCGTCTAAACTTATTTCTTGTGTGAAGCACCGAGACGATGAAACACTTTAACACTTTTACCACTCTTACTTTCAGCAGATACAACAGAGCCCAAGCAAGATTCAATCTGTTTCCCCCTCTTTTTCAGTCTCTTTCTGGGAATTACAACATCTTTCAAAAGGTCAAACATTGAAAGAGATTTGGCTTCTACAGCTTTGACTGGCTGTGATGCGGAACCACTTGAGTGTTTTTTTTTTAATTTTGCGAGACGACTTCTCCCTCAACTATTTGTATTTTCTGACAAAGCATCAGCTGGAAGATTTTTTTTTTTTATCAAGATCATATAATACTTATATATAATATTCTGAAAACAACATAGATTAGAGTAATTTCCAAACATTTTTTGCAAGTCCCTGCATTTTTAAATAAAACAATACATTAAATTAAATCACAAAAAAACAACAATTAGTTACCTTGTGAGTCATATTTTTCTTTTGAATGTATAAAAAATAGAAAATCCTTCCAAAATTGTTAGAAAAATAAAGTAGAAAACTATAGACTGGGATAAGTTTGGATCAGAATACTTCTCTTTACCTATGCTATCATATGATTTGAACCCCTTACACATATCCTTCATAGATATTCTTCACAGCTTCATAGTATTTTTTGACATACTATTTTCAGTTATTTTTATAAATACACAAATTAACACAAAACTACTACTACTACTACTACTAATATCTTACGGCAGCACAAAACCGCCTGAGGCCAACACAGGTACGCACGCTCCTCCTCCAACCTAATCTATTCAAGGCCTCCATCTTTACAACCTCCCAGGGAGTTTCCATATCCTTTAAATCTTGAACTTCAACTTTTCAACTCTTTCTTTATTCAACTTAAAAAATACAAAACAATATTATGATCCAACAGAGAGCAGAGCTCTTAAGCCTGGAACAGTGCAAAAACATAGAAAAAACATCAACATTTCATTAACATTTCATCTTTATTTATGACATCCTTCCAACCTGGAAAAGGACGACCTGCCTTCCGTGTAGCCCCAGACAGTTGGCCAAAAAGGACAATCTTCGGAAATCTGTCATCCTTCATCCGCAGAACGTGGCCTAGCCATCTCAACCTTTTTTTCATTATAGCCCTAGAAAGCGGGAAGTTTTACCAAATCGACAATAGGTCTCACTGGTCACTGGTAGGTCACTGATGCTTTGAATAGAGCAAAACCATTTCGCAGCAATAATAATATAATCTCACTGTTTTGAATTAATAAAGCAAAATATAATACAATTACATTTTGAAAATACAGAATCACCATCACAACAATAATTTTAGTTTAACATACAGAAGTATAAAATTTAAAATAAAATTTGGGCTCTATGCTATTGTGTTGTATGCTATTGTCTATACTATATCCAGGTGTTTACCCCCCCCCCATGAAAAATACTTCTGGAAAATACATCCTGTGGCTGAAAGAAAATTATGCCCAAAATGTACTCCCAACTTACAATTTCCCCAGAAAACCTCCCCCCCTGCGAAAAACTCCCCTGTGATTCATGTCCATATGTTTCCCAATAACATATACTATCTGTAAGAAATGAAAAAATTACAGAACTTAAAAAGGCACTTAATCTTCTGAAACAGGGTTGTCTTATTGGTTTGTCGTTTTGGAGGGAGGGTGATACCTCAAAGGGTACATTTTAATGCCGAAAGATCCCCGCTTCTGTAAGTAAGAGACGAGGGGGGATGGATGTAGAAATTGTTGTAAGATCCCCCAGGGCCATAGAAAATGCATTGTCCCAAATACAATGGACACAGCAAACAGAAACAGTAGTTACCCTGGTAAACTCACCTGTGATCCTTCCACCAATGCTTCTGGCCAAAGAGTCTCAAGCATTTTGAATCTTGTTTTGATTTTTGTTGTCAGCGTCTCTTTTATTATACATAAATTTATAGCATAAAGTTGCAAATTATTTCTTCCATTTTAAATTTTGAAATGTAGTTTACTATATCCCAGCTTTGAAACTAATGAAAAAGGGAAAGATTTGTCGGTAAAATTCTAGTTTAGGTACTTTTCATTATTTTGGAAAGGGGGTAAATTAGAACAATGAACATTTCTTTAATGAATCCAGGGCCAAGAACATACTCTGAGCAGATATTGCCAAGCTTTTATGTTAAACCTCTTCTCATTTCCAAGTCTTAGACATTCGGCTACTTGACAGGTTTTGACAAAACAAATGACCTATTAAAAATTTGACCAAACAACGTTTTATCTGAATTTTCAGTTATTCGTTTCTTTTTCTCTGGCTTTAGTTCTGAAAATGTACTTCCTGTTATTTAAGAAAAATTTTAAGCCTTATCAATGGGTTTCTTAAAATTAGCAAATGTATTAGCATACCTTTAGAATCTTATGGTTTCACTTCTATAGCATGATTATTTCTAAAGGTCATCAAAGGTCAGGGTCCTCTAGAGGGAAAAGAAGAGGATATAGATACTTCAAAATACCTTGCCATACTTAAGCACCGTTAGGCAGGTGGGCAAGCCCTGCTAGGCTTTAAACTGGATACTGTGTAATTTACTTAGTCTATAGGACTAGTCGAACTGATCTTAGAATCTTAAGATCAGATGGTACAGATATAAGAAAAAAAGTATCCAGGAAAACGCAAAACAAAAGTCGTTGCGGCCAAACATTCTTCTGAAAACTTCCTTTTTAAAACTGGAAAAAATAGAATTAGAAGAATTAGAATATAATTAGAATTAAAAATAGAATTAGAGCCAACACGCAACTGTTTGTCCAATTTGAGTCACTCCAATTTGAGATATCCCTGCATTTATAAAACATACCGTCTTTGAACGATTTTATTGCATTTATATATTTAATTGTTTTTAGTTCAGGAAACGGTAGATTATTCTTATTTTTAACATTTCTTATTTCTCGTACATAGTTCTCGATAGTATAATTGGAAGGATTCTTAAAAAAATTCGTTTGGGAAGGGTAATCACCTCTTGTATCCATGCTTGCCCAGGCCATACTTGAGTCTGTAGACCCATCCTTGAAAGTTCCATTTTCCTAACTTTTGAAACCCAAAACCAGAGAAAAAGAAAAGGGATAACTAAAAATTAAGGTTAAATGTTGTTATGTCAAAATTTAAATGTCAAAAGTTCAATAGGTCGAGCTGGCAACTTTCTTAGACTTACAAATTAGAACTGGTCTAACATAGATGCTTGGTAATACCTTCCCAGAGTAGGTTCCTGGTCCTGGATTTATTACTGAAGGTTTCATTTTCCAATCATAACCCCTCTCCAATATAAAAAAAAAGTAGCTAAACTGGTATTTTACTCATTTGTCATGTATAACTTTAATGAAAACCATGATGCTGTGAAACTAGGTAAGACTAATTTAGTCGTTATTTTGCAGTTAAACCTTATCTACTTACATACGAAAAAAATTAGCCACATGGTAAAGATGAATTCTATAATTGTTCAGTTCATTCAGGTTTTTTGCAATGTATTGATATATGTAATTTGGTAAAATTTATTATATTTAGTTTACCTATTGTTGCTAAAAAGAGGGATATATTAACAGGATAAGCTTGTTTTGGTGTTACT
Organism: Artemia franciscana; assembly: GCF_032884065.1. Taxonomy (NCBI): domain Eukaryota; kingdom Metazoa; phylum Arthropoda; class Branchiopoda; order Anostraca; family Artemiidae; genus Artemia; species Artemia franciscana. The sequence goes on from NC_088870.1 coordinate 32,700,542, forward strand.
TGGTTGTTTTACATTTGCTGTTTTTTTTTCTTTCATAGGCATATATTTTGGGGGTGATACCTGACACGGGGATGTCATGGATATTCTGTGGTAGCCACAACACTTGGCTGGGTAGAGAATTTAAAGTGGCGAAACCCTATAGGCCAGGGTATTCTCCTGATGAGCCCTTGTGTTGGGTTGTTGCCTCTGAATTATTTGTCTTTATTATTTTTTCTATTGTTTGGTAAATGACGACTTATACTTATTGACGACATGACTGCCTGTCCATGGATTATTCTTTATGGTTGATTGTGTATGGCTATGCTGTTTGACCTATGTGATTGTATGGATGAGTAGGGTTAAGGCCTCATTCAAGTGCTGGTCTATATTAATCACTAATTTAGGAAAACAGTCTTCCTTTTCTCCTTCTGTCTCTCTTTTTTTTTGTGTTTGTGCTGTTGCATTGGTGATTTCTCTTTTCATGATACTAAAGTAGGTTACACCTTACGTTTTGCGTTTCTGTTGACGTAAAAGTTGAACAAATTTCAACTCTGAAATTTCTCAAATTTCAACTTTCATGCATAGTTTTCTTGCGTTACGGAGCCCGTGATTTTCTTAAGTTTAACCGTAAGGTCCGTAAGAGGGTCAGTCTGAAGGGACAACGTAAGCCAAATCTTTGTTCTGAAAGGTCCATTATTCACATAATGAAATAAATACATTTTTGTTGTTATTGTCCCCCTCCCCAAGCTAAATATAATTCATTTGTATGTGCTTCATACCGATTGCTAATTCCGATGCTCGGAAAATTCACTAAAGTAGTAGGCTATATGACACGATGGTACTTTCATAACACATAGAGGGAACTAGTAGTTTTATTGCTTCCAAAGAAGGTTAAGGTAAGAAAAGAAAATTTAAAGATTTAAATGATATAAAACTAAGAACAAATATTCATTGAGGTGTACTACATCCATTCGTTAAATGTTTATTTTCGTTCCAAGTGGTCTAAAGTGCGTATTACTGCATATAGCAAGATTCTGATGATTGCATATTGTTCTTTTGTCATTATTAGAGAAGCGCATTCATTTTTTAGCTTTCTAAGATCCCCCTCCAATGAGACTAAAAATGCGTAAAGTGGGCTTGCTTATATGTAACGTTACCTAAAGAGCGAAGCGTATTAGTCCATGAGCCCCTCGGGCAGCGGGGAGGTCTGTATTCTATAGTTATTCAACAAAGAGTAATAAAACTAAAAAGAAAACAACCTCAAACGAGGTTTATTAAATAAATATAGAATACCCACCTCACCCCGCTGCCCGCGGGGCTCATGTGCTAATACGCTTCACTCTATAGGTAATGTTAACTGTGAGCAAGCCCACTTTATGCATTTTTAATTTACCCAATGGAGGAGGAGGGTCAACCAGAAATGGATGCGCTTCTCTAATAATGACAAAGAAACAATATGCCATCATCAGAATCTTGCTATATGCAGTAATAAGTACTTTAGAGAACTTGGAACGAAAGTAAACATTTGCCCTCCATTCATTTGCAAAGAGCTAAAAATGGAAACTCATAAAAATTAAACAATCCATGGTGGCTCCATTTTATACATAGCGATATCATCGTGCCATCTACTTCATCTTTTTGGATTTCCTTTGCTACTAGAATTGGCAAGCTGCCAACACGATTTTAGAGACGATTCAAGAACTTACACTTTATATCCACAACCCACTATCTTGTTCAGTTTTTGGACGAAATAAGTCACACACATGAAAAACTTAATATCTGGCTCAACATTTTAACAGTTAACTCACGAAAAGCTTTTGATTTAATTAACCACAATGTATTGATAGAGAAACTATTACAATGAGTTCCAAGTTGCCCCATTTTAATTCAAATAATTGTGTCTCTCCATTTCAGCAGAAAACAAGATTTCAAAAACCTTAATGGGTATTCTGATCTTCTCTTAATTTACAATGGTTTACCCCAGGGAACCCCCTTAAGCCCAATTTGGTTTCTTGCAATGATAAATAGCCTTGGTGTCAATTTCATGAAAATTTGGCGACGATTTGACTGTCTTAGAGACATGTCTGTAAATTTAATTAGTAGATTAATGGATATCCTGGAACAAATATCAGACGATGCTGCTACTAATGCTATGACTGTCAACCATTTTCCAATAATGTCTTTAATTTCCATAATTGGGATGTAATTAAAGATTTTCCCTTCCATTACATCCCCAATACTCCTGAAATATCAATTAGTACTCTTATTATTATTTATTGAAGACCCGTGTTCATAAAAATGAAAATGACAGAGTGAAAAAAAGAAGAAAAAGAAAACAAAAGCAAAAGATCACTTATACAACTATGACAATGACACTAGTGTTGACAAAGTTGGTTCCAAGGATGCTTTGAAATCTTTCGGCTGTATTTCTCCATAAGTTTAGCAGCAGCATATTAATATCTGCTAAATGAAGTCTATGGATAAGCATTGAAAGGCGTGTCCGAATTGGGTATTTCAGTAATTATTTTGCGAAACAGATGGAAGTGGATTGGACTTTTAATTTTTCAGCGCCTGTAAGAATCAATTAGAAGGGTGAAGAGGATAGTGGTGGGGAGGCAGCAACAGTGTACAGTGTTGTCTATTAACGATGATTAAAACAAAGCTTAGCAGAGACTATGGAAGCATATCAAGCTGATATGTGACGTTGGATGCCTACTGTTAGGATATCACGAGTGTGAAAAATTAAATGAATTGGCCAGACGAGCGGATCTTTGAATTTCCAAGTACATTTTCATAAGGAAATAAGTCTTTCCAGTTAAAATTTACTACTTCAGCCTTGTCAGCATTAAATTAAAGACAAGACTGTAAGTATTCTATTTGTAGTTATTGGAAAGTTATAGAAATTTTATCCGAAGTTCGGCTGTTAGAGATGTCATCAGCATAAGAGACTAAGGAGATATTAAGGCAAAAAAAAAAAAAAACGCAAGACATCTCACACTGATCTTGAGCTTTGAAGACCTAATTGCTAAAATAACAAGGTGGAGCAGTGGCACCTTGCCTGGGTCCTCTCTTAATTGGAACTATTTATTCAGTGGCGTTACTATTTCTTCTGCTTAAGGGGGATTTTAAGTCATATTCGTAGCTTAGCATACATATCCCATTGAGATCTTATGATAGCCATATTTGCTCCTCTTATAAAAGCCCTTATAAGCATGAGGAGGCAGATCAGGGATTCGAAAGTGCGGTGAAAAGAATAACCCTCCAAGGCATCAGCACATCTAATGCCAAATTTAAAGCCAAACAATGCCAGTTAAAAGCCAAATTGATGTGGAAATGTGTAACATATATAAACAGTAATTCATAGAGCTTGCATAAACTAGTTGATAGAGTCTGAATTATAAGTCTGAAATAAGTGCGTTGATTGAAGGTTTTTGTTTTTTTCGAAATAAGAGAAACATCGCCCACACATAATGTTGACAGATCCAAACTTTGCGGAAGAATCATCCCCAATAGTACCATGGAGGTGTTCTAAAAGTGCAGAGCCACAATATTTCATGTGTAAAACGTGAACTTTATCTTTTACTCGTGACAGCTTTGACTTGTGGCGTATAACGGCATCAGCTACAGACGTTACACCTACTGTAGGCTACAATCAGAGTCAGGGAATGCGTACAAAAATAAGCAAAGCACTTAAACATATTTTTCTTCAAGCTGGGAGTCTTGCGGAGGGAACTTGTCCTAAAAGAATGAATACCACTCAAAAAGAGGAACATCTGTAATTCTTAAGAACGACTCCTGAAATACAGTTGTTAGTATTGGAATAATTAAAAACTTTTTAAAAGTACTAAAAAACTTTAGCCTGAAGAGCGAGGTGATAGGGAAGAGGCGATCCCCTCATATATTATTATAATTTCCGCTCATTTTGAGTTTTAATCCTGCCTCTAACTGTCAGGGAAACCATGCTTGAAATCATGCAGCCAGTCGGAAAAAAAAGAAGCAGGTGTTGCCATAATGATGTCCAAACCTGTGTCCAGAACTCTGACTAAATGGGCACACATAAATGAAAGGATCATCGAGGCATGGTTCAAAGGTCGACAAGCCAAACTAACAGTAGTCGCATGTTATGCACCAACTAACGACGCAGATGATAGAACAAAAAAACAGTTTCTACACCCTAAAGGCTGTTGCCAAAGATGCCCCCAGCCATGATCTCGTTTGCTTTGTTGGCAATTTCAATTTGAAGTTAGGAGCAAGAAGTCCTACTATTTTGAAGTTCTCAGCAGTCAAGGCCTTGGCGAATTTAGCAAGAATATTTCACTGTTAATTGACTTGGCTCTAACAAATTACTTATCATCGGTGGAACTCTTTTTCAACATAAAATCATCCACAAATACTCATGGAACTCACCAGGTGGTCGAACTCATAATCAGATAGACCATATCCTGATAAACAAAAAGTGGATGTCGAGACCCGGGAATCAACCTTTCTATCCCGTGAACCAGACAGTGCCCATCTCTCTCTTGCTCAGACCATTGCACATGTCCTGCATATGTTGATTGAGGAACGCAACAAATGGAGGCAAAGGATGTACCTTGTCTTTGTGGATTTCAAAAATGTCTTTGACTCATACAATGGGAGTCACTGTGGAAAATCCTCCGACACTACGGCATTCCAGATAAACTGGTATCCCTGGTCATTGCGCTGTAGGAAACCAAACACTGCTGCAGTCGGACTCATGAAGGAAATACAAAATATTTCAGCATTATTTCTGGGATCAAATAGGGATGTGTCCTCTCCCCCTACTTTTTGTTCTTGTTATTGACTATGCACTCCAAGATTGCTCAGGGTTTGGAATTCAAATATGCGATAATAAACAATTCGCAGATCTTGATTTTGCCGACGACATTACTCTGATTGAAGCAAACAAGTGAAAGGCTCCTGAAACTTTTCGATGTCATACGAGAGAAACTAAGTCTTTGGGAATGAAAATTAGTTCGAACAAGACAAAAAGCATGGCTACGAGCGATCCACCACTTGGCATAAAGTGCGGGGACAATTCAGTAGAGCCGGTAGAGGAACTCAGATACCTCGCAAATACAGTCGAACGAATCGGATCAAGTGAAAAGGAGGTGCAGTCTAGGGTTGGACAAGCCAGTGGAGCTTTCAATTGACTAAAGTAAGTTTGGTGATCGAAAAAGTACTCCCTGAAATTGAAATTGAGGCTTTTTAACAGTAACTTTCTCTCTGTCCTCCTCTATAGCTGTGAATACTGGAAACTGAACCAACAGCAAGAAAAGAGGATCCTCGCCGTCGTGAACACCTCGTCTTCACAAAATACTGAATATTAACTGGAGGGACCACATAACTAACCAGACAGTTCGCTCTATCACGCATCAATCCCTGGTAACAGATGTCATATGCCAACGAAGATGGTGCTACTTGCGAAACGTTATGAGTATGGTAGAAGATAGACTTCCCAGAATGGTACTCGAGTGGCCACCAGAGAAAACCCGAAGTAGAGGAAAGCCAAAAAATACACTTCGTCGTACATACCAGCAGAACCTGAAGAGTATCAATTTGGCAATCCAGCCCCAATAGGAAGCCGTCTGAGCAGCAGCACATATGAGGGATGATTGGCGACTCTTTCTGGATGCCCTGGGTTCTTCTGGCAGCAAAGAAGGAACTAAGGTCTAAGGTAAGGTTACTTTCAGTCGAAAAAAACTTGTTTATCTTCCTTAATATTGATAAGGATCATACTTACTTATCATTCATTGCTATGAAGAATTTGATTCTTTTTTCACTCCTCTCAAATCACATAGAATAGAATAGTTTTGTCTATACAAGCAATCCGAATTCAGACTAAAAATTCCAGCTAAATGGCACTAGTACTTACAACAAAAAAAAAGGAAAAGAAAACACGATACTAAAACTTATTAGACACTGACATCAAAATGGGATGAACGAATTGGTGAAACAGTTTGTTCTTGGAGTAGGCAATCCCAGTCTCATTTTGTTAACTGACCTTGTGTTTATTTTGTTCCTCATAGATGATGGTAGAATCTCTCCATGTTTTGCATTGCTAAGAAAAATTGACCGAATTTACAGGTAAGATTCGAACAATGTTCGTGAAAGGAGGGCGGTTGTAGGACAGATAATGCCGATTCATAGCCTACATATGTGTCTAAGAGAATAGCTTTAAAGGCTCTTTTTGTAGTGACTCAAGCTAATCGCCTAGTTAACTTGTGTTGTTGACTTGAAAGACCTATATAGGGTAAGCATACTCGACAATTGATCGGATATATGTAAGATTATCCCTCTTTAGCGGGGACACAGAAAAATCAAAACGACGTAGCAAGATAAGGGTATGCATCGCATCATTCGCCTTTTTAATGATTGCATCAACATGAATGATAAACGAGCAGTAGCTGCTAAAAGTGACACCGTAAATAAGAGCCGAAGATACACTAGGATAAGGAGGAGGACTGACAAAGTGCCTCTTAAGAAGATTAAAGCGGAGGATTTTGGTTTTTTCTTCTTTGATTGGAAGGCTGTTGATTGTACATTGGTCTTTAAAATCGCTCATCATTGTATCCCAGAACTGGGAAGCCACCTTAATGTTTTAAATTAGATATTTCAGAAGAGCTGACGTTTCATCTACGTACTTAAATCCGTCCTCAAATTCAGAAAGGACAAAGTTTATAACGGCTAAAAATAAAAGCAGCTAAACAAGTTTCGCGCCTTGTGGAGCACTACACGTGAGCTCAGCCCATTCGGAGTAGGTATCTTTAGGGAAAAGGCTGTGGAAACTAGGCTCTAGGCACTGGAAACGGTCTTACAAAAAAAAAGATCATTTCAAGGAGATTATGTTTGCACACTCTCATTACGCCTAAATTTTTCACAGCTATGAAATTGGTGAATAAAATAAAAGGTTTTTCAGTAATCTACAAGGAGAATATCACAATCACACTTCCACAGTCAAGCCACTCGATAATGAGGTGATGGATTCTCACTAACTAAGCAGTTGTGCTGCCTCCTTTCAAGAATAGGTACTGATCTAGGTCAAGAGAAGGAGAAACCTGTGACATTACCTCATGGTGAATAAGTGTTTCTGCTACCTTTTACAATATCAGGGTTATTGAGATAGGTTGGAGTTGGTTTCAAGATTTGAGAACTTTCACTTTAGGTATGACGCGAACTTACGCTCTCTTCTGATTAATAGCTCGGTACTAGCTTTAGGAAATACCGGTTAAAAATGGAGGCGAGTGACTTGACAAGGAAAAAGGGAATTCACGTAACAACTTTAAAGGTAGCTCACCAGGGTAGGACGCACAGTTCTTATTCAGCTTCTGAAGTTCCTTGTTAACAGCCAACTCAGAAATTTCACCTAAGTTATTAATCTCTCCTTCAATAATGAAAGATTTAATTTATGGACCGGTGACTGACAGAAAAGCGGTACAGCTGCCAACAAAAAATGAGTTCACTTCCTTCGCCGATAGCAAGGTACCATCCTCTTTAATGCCCTTAAGTCCCTGGGTGTCATTTCACCAGCAAATCTTTTTGCTGACTAATGCCATTTGTCTAGATCTGTCGTAAGTAAGGGTATAATTTTATCTTTTACAAATTATCTCTCCACTCACCAATTCAGTTTGACAATATGGCTCGGTAACTTGGCTGAAACAACTGAATCGCCGTTACTGTGAAAGTGGCTGCGAGTCTAAATGAAGTCCTTGATGTCACTTGTGATCCATGGTTTATCAGTATCTGTACCAGTAATTAGTCAGGAGTCCAGCATGGAACTTCTCCTGAAGTTGGCTGTCTAGCCTACTGACTTGAAGTGGATGTACGGCTCGGATCAAATGTTATCAAAATTGTATTTGCCGATCCAGCGACCGAATGAAGAAATCAAATCTCTTGTTAATGGTATTATAGTAGTTTCAACATTTTCGGTTTTGGGGCTGGCTAAATGTGCTACCCAGAAAATTATGAAATAACTCCAATAATAATATAACTCTCCAATTCTGGCAAGGTTCTGCAGAATTCTGGAGAGGACCGCGGTGCATCATAAGAGTCACTAAGGCTCGTTAAGATCAAGTCAAATATGCTGACACTGATGGGTCAGTATTACGACGAATTGCCGCAAATTCAAGACACTGGAAGCCCACTGCTGTTTGGTTAAAGTCACCAGCAATCACAAAGGTAGGAGAGGCATACCTTTGGCGCGATTTGTCTACGAAAAACAGCATGTCTTCAATAACTCCTTTCCTGTTTCTGGCACTCTCAGGGTAATAAACCGAAGCGATTATCAAACACGAGAATTTTCTTGACAAATGTACTGGCTTACATTCCGTATAGTGACGTATAATATAGTAACAACATGTAGTAATTCTGTATAATTTTAATGTCGCTCCTTCCTTGCAGTTAAAAAAGATTGTTTTTTTTATATTTAATTTACATATAGTAATGGTCATTATGAATTGTACAGACGTTTTCATGGAGACTTTTTCACGTTGGAGTGTGGGTGGGAGGAGGTAGGGGTCTCGTTGGAAGATCTTTCCATGGAGGAATTTATCATGAGGGAAGAGAACTTCCATGAAGGGGGCGCAGGATTTTCTAGTATTATTAAAAAGAATAATGAAAAAATAAGTAATTTTTTTCAAGGCAACATTGTCGAAGAATTTCATGCTGTTTTACGAAATTCCTACAGATTTGTTTCAAAAATAACATTTTGTTTTTATGACCAATCAAAATAATTGTAACCATTGCTGAATCAGCTACAAATGACAGTATACAATGACATTCCTACTTGACAGTTCTTTAAACTCATGTTCTAATTGTTGATTACTATTGACCCTGCTTTATTTTTTACTAGGTTGCAGCTATTGGCCGTAAATCTATATGACCGTCCAGGAAAGACAGATTGGAAAAAAAAAACAATTAACAAACATAGAAAAAAGTAAAGAAACAGAAATAAAACTGAATCAAAGAAAAAAAATGAAGAAAATCAGTGGGTGAAACAAGAGAGAATAAACCAAAAGTGTTACCAATAATATTTAATTTCGAGTTTTGTAATTCCAGATTGTTTATATTTCGTTTTTCGGTTCTTTGTTGCAAAGTATCCTGGAAGGTTGTCACAGTCCCGTTCTTTAATTTGCAATCCTTATAAAGATCACATTCTGCTTAATGTGATATATGCTTGACCATTGGCAAAATTTCTTACCCTGATAGATAACCGCTTGATCCAATCTTACATACTGAACATGCCGACTGAGAACTAACAGAAGCTATTTTTTTCTTAACAGTTTCCATAGTTTTCTTCTTGTAGCAATGTGGTTCTATTAAGTGAATTCTTTCCTTTCCAAAATCTATACGAATATCCAGTATAATATCATCATACATTTATGAACTACGGAAATTGTCAGAGTAGCATAGCTGTCAATTTTTGGCTAAACTTAAAACTACTAACGGATAAAAGTATTCCTTTGCCTTTAAAACCGTATTAACCGAAGGGTCCATTAAATTGAACAACTTTTGTATTAGTCTACAGCAATCAGTTTTCTAGAGGTAGTCTTTATCGTGTTAGTTGGTCTTGTGAGTATTATTATTTTTGTGCAGGAGATTCATGTGCTTAGTTCCTTCTTAGTCATTTTCCGTGTTTTGCGAGACATAATGTTTATTGCTCATCGGACTCTTTCACCATAGACAATTCCTTCCACATATGACGCCATTTTTGTGTTAAGTCATCTTCTATATGATGATAAAATTTGGTTCCAAATAAAAATAACGATGGAAATTGAAAGGCCCAGAAGATGTACCTCCAAGAATAAAATGATGTGAAATGTCAAAGAGTTTCAAATAGCAAAAAAAAACAAGATTTATAAAAAAGAGGCTTTATAGCCACCACTTTTTAATATAAATGATTTAAAAAACTTTTTCAGATTTATTCTTTTTAAAAAAAGAAATGACTGGTGATTGTTCTTTAAATTGACATATACTGACATTTCTTCGTTAAGTTTTGATAATTTATCATTTATGAAATCAAGAAATATGAAAACATTTCAAACGTATTTTGTTTTCAGTAAAGCGTAAATGCTGTTCTTGTCTTGAGAAGGCATACGGTTTTATCAGTCTTACTTATGTTAATTATTGTTCGTTTGAGTGTGAATCTACTATTCATTGAAATTTCTGTTCTTTTTTAGTTTCATTTATTCATTGATTATAATTTGTGGTAGTTTTATGCTTGGAAAATTGTTTGACTTGATTTTCACTTTTTCTTGGCTTAATGAAGCTCTTTCCTGTTCTTTGAAAAACTTGTCTTGTCTTGTCGTTTTTGTTGACATAGTCTTTTTCATGGGAAAAAAATATTGTGCATCTTTTCAGATTTCTATATGATTCCTTAGCTTGGGTTGCTATTTGTATGTTGGAAGAATTTTATAATCCTGACACAAACACTGTTATTTATTTAAATTTTATAGCTTCTGAAGTTGACCTGCAAAATAATTCTTAATATCATCCCAATGGGTTTTACCTATGATTTTTAACAACTTTTATACGCTTACAAACTTTAAAGTTTGTAAGGCATACGGATGTATTTAGTCTTACCTATGTTAATTATTCCTCGTTTTGATTGTGAATCTACTATTCATTCAAATTTCTGTTCTGTTTTAGTTTCATTTATTCATTGATTTTAATTTGTGGTAGTTTTATGCTTGGAAAATTGTTTGACTTGATTTTCACTTTTTCTTGGCTTAATGAAGCTTTTTCCTGTTCTTTGAAAAACTTGTCTAGTGAAAAAAGTTTTCTTTTTAATTAACTTATGTTCGTTTTTGTTGGCATAGCCTTTTTCAAGGGAAAAAAAATATTGTGTATCTTTTCAGTTTTCTATATGAATTCTTAGCTTGGGTATATTGACTCCTTAGCTATTTGTATGTTGGAAGAATTTTAATCCTATTTAAATTATAATTTACTAGCTGTTGGGGTGGCGCTTCGCGCCACCCCAACACCTAGTTGGTGGGGGCGCTTCGCGCCCCCCAAGCCTCCCCGCACGCGTAAGTCCTTACGCGCCATATTAGTTACGCGCCATTGTAGTTGTGTCCCTATGTCCCACCTGTGAATATAGATATATATATATATATATATATATATATATATATATATACACACACACACATATATATATATATATATATATATATATATATATATATATATATATATATATATATATATATATATATATATATATATATATATATATATATATATATATATATATATATATATATATATATATATATATATGTTCTTAACTACGTAAAACTTGCGAATATACAACATTCTTTGCTGTCCCTGTTGTAGTTGTGTCCCTGTGTCCCGGTCGTCATGTCCCGGTGTCCCGGTCGTCATTTGTGTCCCGGTCTGTATATGCATTCATTTTTGAATTGGTCTTTTTTTAGTTTTTAGTTTTTTACCTTTTTTTAGTTTTCGTTTTTTTAGTTTTGTTTTTCTTCTTTATTTTTCATTTTTTTTTCTTTTTCATTTTATTTTCTTTTTTAGTTTTTTTAGCTTTTTAGCTTTTTCGGTTTTTTATTAGTTTTTAGTTTATTTTCTTTTTAGTTTTTTGTAGTTTTTACCTTTTTTTAGGTTTTGATTTTTTTTTACTTATGTCCTGGTCGTCATATAATAGATATATATATATATAAATATATATATTTTTTCTTTTTAGTTTTTTTGTAGTTTTTACCTTTTTTAGTTTTTTTCTTCTTTTGTATTAATACTAAAGCCAAGGTTCAAACCTGGAGCCTCTCGGACCTAGAACCTGAAACATAACGCTTTACCAACTCAGCTACTTCGGCTTGAATACATTCGTTTTGAGCAGCTTCCTCGGGTGTTGCCATTGTAGGTTCTTCAGTCATTTTACAATTAGAAATTTCTCTTTCAACGGTCTTCTTACAATTAAAAATTTGTCTTTGAACGATATTCTTAAATACCTGTGTCCTGGTCGTCATTTATATTCCCTGTGTCCCGGTCGTCATTTGTGTCCTGGTATCCCAGTCTGCAATTTCTCTTTGAGTGTCCCGGTCGTTATTTATATTCCCTCTGTCCCGGTCGTCATTTGTGTCCCGGTCTATAATTTCTCTTTGAGTGTTTTTTCTTTTTAGTATTTTTTAGTTTTTTACATTTTTCTTTTTTCAGTTTTCTTTTTCTTCTTTATTTTTCAGTTTCACTATGAAATACATATCGCCGAACCTTTGTTTTTTTAACTAAAATCTGGAAGGCATTGATGACCTTATCCAAGTCAAAATCCCAAACCCAATCATCATCGCTATCATTTTCAGTTTTGATATGTTTTGACTCTCGCTGTCCAGGTGGATCTTCATCTAACTGCGCGGTTTTGCGTTCTTTAGCCTCAAGCCTGTTTCCTTGCTATTCTTTTGATTCCTCGGCACGCTTTCTTTTCTAACTTTTTTTCGATCAGCAGCAAGTTTTTTGGCATAGACTCTTTGAGCATCTTCATCGGCTTTTGCCATTGTAAGTTCATCAGTCATTTTAAACTCAAACATTAATAGATTTCTACGTAAATATATATGTCTTAAATATCTTTAATGACGTCACCGTCATAGCAAAAATGACGACAACTAACTTCATGACGTCAGTCGACACAAAAACATGACGTCACCTGACAGACAGACACACAGACAGACAACTTATTTTTATATATATAGATTAATTACAAATTACTAATTATAATCTAATTATCTATCAAATTATAATCTAATCTAATTTATCTAATATAACTTATAATCTAATTATATTTTACTAATTTATAATCCTGACACAAAGAGTGTTATTTATTTAAATTTTATAGCTTCTGAAGTTAACATGCAAAATAATTCTTAATATCATTCTCAATGGGTTTTATCTATGCTTTTTAACAACTTTTATACTCTTACAAATTTTAAAGTTCTGTTAATTTAAAAGGCAAAAGAATACTTTTATCCGTTAGTAGTTTTAAGTTCAGCCAAAAATTACCAGCTATGCTACTCTGACAATTTCCGCAGTTCATAAATGTATGACGATATTATACTGGATATTCGTATAGATTTTGGAAAGGAAAGAATTCACTTCTTTGGAAGGAAAGGAAAGAATAGAACTAGATTGCTACAAGAAGAAAACTATGGAAACTGTTAAGAAAAAAATAGCTTCTGTTAGTTCTCAGTCTGCATGTTCAGTATGTAAGATTGGATCAAGCGGTTATCTATCAGGGTAAGAAATTTTGCCAATGGTCAAGCATATATCATATTAAGCAGAATGTGATATTTAGAAGGATTGCAAACTGAAGAATGGGACTGTGACAACCTCCAAGAAAAAATACTTTGCAACAAAGAACCAAAAATGAAATGTAAACAATCTGGAGTTACACAACTTTTCTCTCTTGTTTCACGCTCTAGTTTTCTTCATTTTTTTCTTTGATTCAGTATTGTTTCTGTTTCTTTACTTTTTTCAATGTTTGTTAATTGTTTTTTTTTTCAATCTGTTTTTCCTGGACGGTCATATAGCCTTACGGCCAATAGCTGCAACCTAGTAAAAAATAAACCACGGTCAATAATAACCAATAGTTAGAACATGAGTTTAAAGAACTGTCAAGTGGTAAATACTGTCATTTGTATCTGATTCAGGAATGGCTACTATTATCTTGATTGGTCATAAAAACAAAATGTTATTTTTGAAACAAATCTGTAGGAATTTCGAAAAACCCTCTGAAATTCTTCGACAATGGTGCCAGACCATCTTGAAAATTACACCATTAAGACTCTCATTACGTGCAATAGCAATTGTACAATTAATGCTTGCGAAATGTCATTACAATACTGAATTTTGAAAAATAGAACTGTGTTTAATTTAACAATAATTCTTATCTCTTAAAAACAATATCGTAATACAGAAAATATATTGCCAATAAAAATTCAACAAAACCGGTATTTGTAAGAAATTAGCTCCACTTAGCTTTTTTTTACAAGGAATTAAAAAAAGAGGCATTAGAATAAACTCTTGTTGTAGAAATAGTTAATTTTGTTAAGTAAAAATGAAATATACATGTGTAGCTCTATTATCTTCTGCGGCATCTATCACAGCCGTTTATTACTTTGAACGGAAGAAAGGCTACGCCATTCTAGATTCTATTGAAGTTCTTTGGAATAAAGTCCAAGAAGGTTTCAAAGCTGCTGGGGCTGTTTTATTACAGCCGTCACTGGATAAATGCAATTCTCCAAAAGAGGATACAGCTCTAGGAGAAAACGGAGTTGAAGAAGACTTAAACCTAGAAATTCCTGACGCAGAAAAAGGAAAAAGGAAGCAGCTGATCATAGACGAAACGACAGATGCTGAAACTTTGGTCAAAGTGGCAATTAGTGACAATAAGGGTTACAAAACTGATGAATCTTCGAAGTTTGAAAAAGTCAAAGAAAAAAGCAAGCAAGAAGTGCAAAACAACGCTAAAAAAGATTTGGACCAACAAAATATTGATCCAAGTGGTTTCAATACCAAGCAAACAAAGGAAAATGAAACTTTTAATGCTTCAAAGCTACAAAAAACGGACAAACCCTCACCATCTCTTTTAGTTACACAATCTCCTACTGGTCTTCTAATACCACCTCCTCCTCCTTTACCTGATATTAATTCAACCTCTTCTCCTGCACTCACTCTGTCATATTCTCCGTGTCCTCCTGTTCCTCCTCCCAGTACCATTAATACTCCTACTTCACCCTATTCTCGACTTTCTGCTTCTCAAGCTCCACATGAGGAGTCATACTCAAAGGCCGAAAAATTTTTTCAACGTTGGCTACAAATTATCAGAGGTAAAAAAGGTAAACGGTGGTGGAGGAAATTTATAATCAAAAATATCTTCAAAAAAAAGAAGTCAGTTCATACTCAGGATAACAAACCAGCTTGTCTACCAGATGAACCTCCAACTAAACCTCCCCGAACATATGCTCCAAAGGAACCGCCAAACGTCCCCCTTTCTGGGCGTACTCCCACTATTTCAAATACAAGGAAAATATATGATTATAATCCCAAAAAAGGCATGGATGCTGTCATTGAAGAATTGAAAAGGAGACAAAATATGAAAAGAAGAAATAGTAAAGACATGGAGATTTGGGTCCAAAATCTGGAAAAAGGTCGGAAAAAGTCAGTTCCTAATAACTAATTGTTGGATTGTAACAGTTTTGGTTGTACTGTTCTAGTTTTGGTTGTTTCTAGTGCCTAGTTGTAATATTTGTTTTATTAGTTGTCTTAATTGTATTGTTTGTCGTCTATATTAATTGTATTGTTTGTAATATTGATGTATTGTATTATTTGTAATGTTGCTGAAATAGTGCCTAGTTGCAATATTTGTTGTATTAGTTGTCTTAATTGTATTGTTTGTTGTCTTATTTGTAATGTTGTTGTATTGAGTTATTAATAATGTTGTTGTTTTTTTTTTGTAACATTGCTGTATTGTCTTATTTGTAATGTTGCTGTAATATTGCCTAGTTGCAATATTTCTTGTATTAGTTGTCTTAATTGTATTGTTTGTAGTCTTATTTGTAATGTTGTTGTATTGAGTTATTAATAATGTTGTTTTTTTTGTAATATTGCTGTATTGTCTTATTTGTAATGTTGCTGTAATGGTGCTTAGTTGCACTATTTGTTTTCTTAATAGCCTTAGTTGTATTGTTTGTTGTCTTAGTTGTCTTATTTGTAATGTTTATGTATTGAGTTGTTTGTAATTTTATTTTTAATGTTGCTTTATTGTCTATATTTGTAACATTGCGATAATAGTGTTTAGTTGCATTATTTGTTTGTGTTTTTTTTTTCAAAGAGACCCAGTACCCTTACTTCAGCGAAGTTCAGCCAAGACTAATAAACAAAGTGAGATGAAACGAGGCAATTCAGCAGCCATGTGCTTGTACATCCTAGCCACTAAATACCTTTTGAAGAATCTGCCCTTGTTAGCAATACCTGGGTATAAAGTAGACAGTTCTAGAAGCAATTGAAATCAGACTAAGATTAATAATATTTCCTTAAATAGGGGCTTGGGAGAAATTTCACTAAATGTTCTTTACACAAATTCAATTAGAATTGATCTTACAAAATATTAAAAAAAAAACGGTAGATATTAACAAAGAACCAGTCACAAATAGACCTTTGAGACTATTGTTTGTTGTCTTATTTGTGTTGTTGTTGTATTGAGTTATTAATAATGTTGTTTTTTTTTGTAATATTGCTGTATTGTCTTATTTGTAATGTTGCTGTAATAGTGCCTAGTCGCAATATTTGTTGTATTAGTTGTCTTAATTGCATTGCTTGTTGTCTTATTTGTAATGTTGTTGTAATGAGTTATTAATAATGTTGTTTTTTTTTGTAATATTGCTGTATTGTCTTATTTTTAATGTTGCTGTAATGGTGCTTAGTTGCACTATTTGTTTTCTTAATAGCCTTAGTTGTATTGTTTGTTGTCTTAGTTCTCTTATTTGTAATGTTTATGTATTGAGTTGTTTGTAATTTTATTTTTAATGTTGCTTTATTGTCTATATTTGTAACATTGCGACAATAGTGTTTAGTTGCATTATTTGTTTGTGTTTTTTTTTCAAAGAGACCCAGTACCCTTACTTCAGCGAAGTTCAGCCAAGACTAATAAACAAAGTGAGATGAAACGAGGCAATTCAGCAGCCATGTGCTTGTACATCCTAGCCACTAAATACCTTTTGAAGAATCTGCCCTTGTTAGCAATACCTGGGTATAAAGTAGACAGTTCTAGAAGCAATTGAAATCAGACTAAGATTAATAATATTTCCTTAAATAGGGGCTTGGGAGAAATTTCACTAAATGTTCTTTACACAAATTCAATTAGAATTGATCTTACAAAATATTAAAAAAAAACGGTAGATATTAACAAAGAACCAGTCACAAATAGACCTTTGAGACTATTGTTTGTTGTCTTATTTGTGTTGTTGTTGTATTGAGTTATTAATAATGTTGTTTTTTTGTAATATTGCTGTATTGTCTTATTTGTAATGTTGCTGTAATAGTGCCTAGTCGCAATATTTGTTGTATTAGTTGTCTTAATTGCATTGCTTGTTGTCTTATTTGTAATGTTGTTGTATTGAGTTATTAATAATGTTGTTTTTTTGTAATATTGCTATTAATATTGTAATATTGCTATTGCTAGTTGCATTATTTGTTTGTGCTTTTTTTTTCAAAGAGACCCTGTACCCTTACTTCAGCGAAGTTCCGCCAAGACTAATAAACAAAGTGAGATGAAACGAGGCAATTCAGCAGCCATGTGCTTGTACATCCTAGCCACTAAATACCTTTTGAAGAATCTGCCCTTGTTAGCAATACCTGGGTATAAAGTAGACAGTTTTAGAAGCAATTGAAATCAGACTAAGATTAATAATATTTCCTTAAATAGGGGCTTGAGAGAATTTTCACTAAATGTTCTATACACAAATTCAATTAAAAATGATCTTACAAAACATTAAAAAGAAACAGTAGTTATTAACAAAGAAATAGACTTTTGAGACTATTGTTTGTTGTCTTATTTGTGGTGTTGTTGTATTGAGTTATTAATAATGTTGTTTTTTTTTGTAATATTGCTGTATTGTCTTATTTGTAATGTTGCTGTGGTGCTTAGTTGCACTATTTGTTTTCTTAATAGACTTAGTTGTATTGTTTGTTGTCTTAGTTGTCTTATTTGTAATGTTTATGCATTGAGTTGTTCGTAATTTTATTTTTAATTGTTGCTTTATTGTGTATATTTCTGACATTGCGATAATAGTGTTTAGTTGCAGTCGACACAGAAACATGACGTCACCTGACAGACAGACACACAGACAGACAACTTATTTTTATATATATAGATTAATTACAAATTACTAATTATAATCTAATTATCTATCAAATTATAATCTAATCTAATTTATCTAATATAACTTATAATCTAATTATATTTTACTAATTTATAATCCTGACACAAAGAGTGTTATTTATTTAAATTTTATAGCTTCTGAAGTTAACATGCAAAATAATTCTTAATATCATTCTCAATGGGTTTTATCTATGCTTTTTAACAACTTTTATACTCTTACAAATTTTAAAGTTCTGTTAATTTAAAAGGCAAAAGAATACTTTTATCCGTTAGTAGTTTTAAGTTCAGCCAAAAATTACCAGCTATGCTACTCTGACAATTTCCGCAGTTCATAAATGTATGACGATATTATACTGGATATTCGTATAGATTTTGGAAAGGAAAGAATTCACTTCTTTGGAAGGAAAGGAAAGAATAGAACTAGATTGCTACAAGAAGAAAACTATGGAAACTGTTAAGAAAAAAATAGCTTCTGTTAGTTCTCAGTCTGCATGTTCAGTATGTAAGATTGGATCAAGCGGTTATCTATCAGGGTAAGAAATTTTGCCAATGGTCAAGCATATATCATATTAAGCAGAATGTGATATTTAGAAGGATTGCAAACTGAAGAATGGGACTGTGACAACCTCCAAGAAAAAATACTTTGCAACAAAGAACCAAAAATGAAATGTAAACAATCTGGAGTTACACAACTTTTCTCTCTTGTTTCACGCTCTAGTTTTCTTCATTTTTTTCTTTGATTCAGTATTGTTTCTGTTTCTTTACTTTTTTCAATGTTTGTTAATTGTTTTTTTTTTCAATCTGTTTTTCCTGGACGGTCATATAGCCTTACGGCCAATAGCTGCAACCTAGTAAAAAATAAACCACGGTCAATAATAACCAATAGTTAGAACATGAGTTTAAAGAACTGTCAAGTGGTAAATACTGTCATTTGTATCTGATTCAGGAATGGCTACTATTATCTTGATTGGTCATAAAAACAAAATGTTATTTTTGAAACAAATCTGTAGGAATTTCGAAAAACCCTCTGAAATTCTTCGACAATGGTGCCAGACCATCTTGAAAATTACACCATTAAGACTCTCATTACGTGCAATAGCAATTGTACAATTAATGCTTGCGAAATGTCATTACAATACTGAATTTTGAAAAATAGAACTGTGTTTAATTTAACAATAATTCTTATCTCTTAAAAACAATATCGTAATACAGAAAATATATTGCCAATAAAAATTCAACAAAACCGGTATTTGTAAGAAATTAGCTCCACTTAGCTTTTTTTTACAAGGAATTAAAAAAAGAGGCATTAGAATAAACTCTTGTTGTAGAAATAGTTAATTTTGTTAAGTAAAAATGAAATATACATGTGTAGCTCTATTATCTTCTGCGGCATCTATCACAGCCGTTTATTACTTTGAACGGAAGAAAGGCTACGCCATTCTAGATTCTATTGAAGTTCTTTGGAATAAAGTCCAAGAAGGTTTCAAAGCTGCTGGGGCTGTTTTATTACAGCCGTCACTGGATAAATGCAATTCTCCAAAAGAGGATACAGCTCTAGGAGAAAACGGAGTTGAAGAAGACTTAAACCTAGAAATTCCTGACGCAGAAAAAGGAAAAAGGAAGCAGCTGATCATAGACGAAACGACAGATGCTGAAACTTTGGTCAAAGTGGCAATTAGTGACAATAAGGGTTACAAAACTGATGAATCTTCGAAGTTTGAAAAAGTCAAAGAAAAAAGCAAGCAAGAAGTGCAAAACAACGCTAAAAAAGATTTGGACCAACAAAATATTGATCCAAGTGGTTTCAATACCAAGCAAACAAAGGAAAATGAAACTTTTAATGCTTCAAAGCTACAAAAAACGGACAAACCCTCACCATCTCTTTTAGTTACACAATCTCCTACTGGTCTTCTAATACCACCTCCTCCTCCTTTACCTGATATTAATTCAACCTCTTCTCCTGCACTCACTCTGTCATATTCTCCGTGTCCTCCTGTTCCTCCTCCCAGTACCATTAATACTCCTACTTCACCCTATTCTCGACTTTCTGCTTCTCAAGCTCCACATGAGGAGTCATACTCAAAGGCCGAAAAATTTTTTCAACGTTGGCTACAAATTATCAGAGGTAAAAAAGGTAAACGGTGGTGGAGGAAATTTATAATCAAAAATATCTTCAAAAAAAAGAAGTCAGTTCATACTCAGGATAACAAACCAGCTTGTCTACCAGATGAACCTCCAACTAAACCTCCCCGAACATATGCTCCAAAGGAACCGCCAAACGTCCCCCTTTCTGGGCGTACTCCCACTATTTCAAATACAAG